>NW_007257915.1:300102-314233 GCF_000164805.1 Carlito syrichta | reverse complement strand
CACTGCACTCCAGTCTGGGCAACCGAGTGAGACTCCAACTCAAAAACAAAAACAAAAACATTCAAGATAAGAAAGTGTGAACCAAGGATTTTATAAGTCAGCCAAACTGATTTCAACTCTAAAGGGCTAAAACAAACTACTATCAACATGCAAGAACACAAGGAATATTATTTCCTTTAACCTTTGCTGAGGAATCTACTAAAGAATGAGCTTCAGACACCAAAATAACAGGAGCTGTTGTCATAAGAACAGGTGTTAAGCATAAAGCATATAGTTACTTGTAGAAATGTAATTAAATGAGGCCAAAGGGGAGAGAGTATAATGTGCAGTGATGATAAACAACATAGATACAAGGAGGACACAAAAACCAGCTATTTATTTATTAAAAATTGTGTATTTATTCTTTCATGTTTAAACTTCACTCACCTTCCAAGTACTCTCCGTTTGGCACAATACATCTATCGAGACACCATTTCCACTGCTCAAAATAGTTTTTGAACTCATCCGTTTTGATGCCTTTGAGTGCTTTTGCCATTTTTTGTTTCACCTCTTCCACATCAGCAAAACGTTTCCCTTTGAGGACTCTTTTCATCCAGGAAAACAAAAACAAGTCGCTAGGGGTAAGATCAGGTGAACAAAGAGGGTAGGGCACGGGGGTCATGCAGTTTTTGGTCAAAAACTTCCTGAACCACTCAGTGCAGTGTGGGCTGGTGCACTTGTAAATCACCCATCATGAAATGGGCAAATGCAGTAAATGATTCTCAAAAAAAACAATTCACTGAAGCTGAATGCAGCCTCTCACAACAATGCTATCTGGTACACTGATGCAGATGGATTTCTGGAACACTTACCTAGGGGGGAAACCTGTACTGCAAGGGACCTGCACTCCAAAAGAGAATTCCAGTTTTTTGCCCTTCCTCTGCATATTATACAACTTTTTTAAAGGTGGAGAAAATGGAAAGCATATATGCAAAAAATAATTACAATGGTTCTCAATAATTACACTAGGAATAGTAATATTATCATTATTCTGAGAATTTTGTGTGCATAATGTGAGATAAAGTAAATGAGTAATTTTAAATTATTCCCTTCAACCAATGTGTCCTTGAGAATCAGGATTCTCAGCATGAAAAAAGAAGGTATAGATTTTATACAGGGGATATTAAGTAAGAAACACCATAATCTTGCAATCTTGAATTTATTTATTTATTTATTCATTCATTCTTGAGTTGGGGTCTCATTCTGATACCCAGATTGGAGTTCAGTGGCACAATCAAGGCTCACTGCAGCCTCCCATTCCTGGACTCAAATGATCCTCTTGCCTCAGCCTCCTGACTACAGGTATGCACTACTATACCCAGTTAATTTTTTGACTTTTTGTAGAGATAGGGTCTTGTTACGTTGATCTTGAACTCCTGGGCTCAAGCAATCCTCCAATCTGGGCCTCCCAAAGTGCTGGGATTATAGGCATGAGCTATCACACCCAGCCAATCCTGAATTTAAATGGAAAAAATTATAATTTATTCAGGAATTATTATAAATGCACACACACACCTCACATGTATATCTTAGCTCTGTTACTGTAGAGACCTAAAAACAAAAACAGTAGAAGCCAGTATCCCTAGAACCCAGACTGTGGCCTAGCACCCAGGGCTTCTTGGGGAATTGGCTGATTCCAGGTCTGTGGCAGAAAATGTACTAGATGACTCTAGAACATCCTGTCCTCCCAGATTGCCGAAAAGCTATCAAAGATAACTAAGTTTCTGTCAAAGGGACTTCAGAGCCAACTGGAATAGACCTTTACTAACCAAATATGGAACCATGTCACCTTTAAAATAGACAATAATTACAACCGATTAAAAGCTACCAAATAATTTTTAATCTGCGAGTTTATAATGATATTACAAAAATGAAACAGAATACAAATTGGTCACCTTGGGATGATGACAGGGAGCAGATTCAAGACCTTGCAAACTTGTCAATAAATAGAAAAAATGAGGCATGTGTCCAGCCCTATATGGATGGAAATAAATTAGAGAGGAAGGGAAGCTCATCTTCATCAGAGTATTGTGTGATTGTTAATTTCAGGTGTCACCTTGACTGAATTAAGGAATCCCTAGTGAACTGGTGTTTCCTGGTGTATCTGTGAGGTTGTTGTGTGTGTCGGGAGACTGATCCACCCCCAGCGTGGGCCGGCAACAACCCATCTGCCAGGGACCTGGATAGAGCAAAACAGACAGAGGAGACATGATTTCCTCTCTCTCTCCTGGAGTTGAGACACTCTTCTTCTTCTGCCCTTGGGCAACAGAACTCCTGTTCTCTGGCCTTTGGACTCCAGGACTTATAGTTGTCCTCTCCCCTCTTACCAGGTTCTCAGACCTCTGGCTGAGAGTTACACCATCAGCTTCCTTGGCGTGGGACTTTCAGATTTGGACTGAGCCATACTGCTGGCATCCTAGGGTCTCCAGCTTGCTGACATGGGACTTCTCATGTAAGACTGTAAGACCTCAACTTGGCCGGGCTCAGTGGCTCAACCTGTAATCCCAGCACTTTGGGAGGCCGAGGCAAGTGGACAGGCTCCATAGTCATGTGAACCAATTCCCTTAATAAATCTCCTATCAATAAATAGGAGATATATAGATAGATGATAGATAGACCTGCCTCACTGATGAACCCTGACTAATGCATGTTCCAATTAATAAATTGCAAGAAAATGACAGCATTCACTGTTTTGCAGTTCCCAGTGAATTAATACAGGTGTTGCACATCAATGTATGCTTAGCTCATTAAAAAAAAAAGACATGACTGGGTGTGATGGCTCATGCCTATAATCCCAGCACTTTGGGAGACCAAGGCAAGAGGATTGCTTGTGCCCAGGAGTTCAAGACCAGATTGGGCAACATAGTGAAATTCCATATCTACAAAAAGTAAAATAAAATTAGCCAGGTATGGTGGCGTATGCCTGTTTTCCCAGCTGTTAGGGAGACTGAGGCAGGAGGATTGCTTGAGCCTAGTAGGTCGAGGCCACAAACTCACCACTGTACTCCAGCATGGATAACAGAGTAAGACCCTGTCTAATAAAAGAGAGACTAGCCTCTGTGGCCTCTGATGAGAGAACACAATGTTACCTCTGTCAAAGGAATCAAACCCAATGTGATCAAACTTCTGGATCCAGTTACCAAATTTCAGGAAGTACAAATAACAGAGGAATGTTACGAGCTGCAATATGTATGTAATCAGTAAAATTTAGACTGTGGGAAACTCTGCAGAAATTCAATTGCTCCAGGTCCTTCAACAGATAAATTACTAGAAAAAGAAAAAGAAGAAGTTGACTTGTAGTTTAAAAGATTTTGAGACTTAAGCTGCATAGCAATCTTTTTTCAACAGGCAAGACAATGGTGTCAAAGTTGCACACTAGGGTAATACAACTATCAAGAAAGTCAAGGAAGTGACTTCTGTAATGGTCAGGATGGTTGTTACTTTTTGGAGATGAGGGTGCTTAGTTGGCACAGACCATGAGAGGAACTCTTGAGTGATTGACATTCTATTTCTTGATCTGAATGGTGGTTACCAGCATAGTCATCTCATAATAACTCCTTAAACTACAGATTCATTTTGTGGAGTTTCCTGTATCTGCAGCTATTTTACAATAAGTGTTTTTAAACATTTGTTTAAAAACTGCCACATAGCAAATATATTTAAATCATGAGTGTATGCATTCATAATGATACCCAAAATAGCACACACACACACACACACACACACACACACACACACACACACACACACAAGTCCCTAATTTCCTATCATTAGAGAATACTAAGGAATCAATTCATTATTTTAAAACTTCATAGAGAAAATAATGAGGTCTTTATCTTGTCTTTCCTTTATGAACTATACCACCAGATAATAAATGAGAAGTTTCTCTTTATAGACATAAATGAAAAGGAATGATACAATTAGAATATCATCGTTTTGTAAACCCAGATCAAACTGCAAACTCAGTCTGCAAAATCCAGACTGGGAAAATCTGCAGGACAAATAACTTTGTTTCAACAAATAAATTACAAGTAAGAGAGCAAGAAAGAGAGTAAAACCTGTAGATTAAAATAAACCTAACATAAATCGTTCTACAAAAAAGATCCCTGCACACGTGTGTTTAGTGCCACACTATTCACAATAGCAAAAACATGGAAGCAACCCTACTGCCCATTGAAAGTGTACTGGATAAAGAAAATGTGGTGCATATACACTATGGAGTATTACGCAGCTACAAAGAAGAACAAAATCATGGACTTTGCAGCAAATTGGATGGAGTTGGAGACCATCATACTAAGTGTGCTATCACAGATACAAAACTGAATTCTGTATGCTCTCACTCACAACTGGGCCTTGAACACTAGTCACACTAGCACAAAGGAGGGATTGGCATTCACTAGGCACTGCTAGGGAAGGGAAGGAGGGAGGAAGGAGGGTGGGAAGCACGTGACAACACAAATGGTTCCTGGTCTACTACTGGGGGAGTGAGAGTCAGTTAGAAACCCAAACTTCACCTGCATGCAGCCTGATTATGTAGTCAATCCTCACTTGTACCCAATATTCCAATAATAAAATAAAATTTAAAAATAAATCTAAGAAGCATAGCAACCACTTACAATATGTGAATTTTATTTATATTATAATTTTCAAAAGACAAACTGAAATATATGACAGCTATGAAACAATTGGAAATGTGAACACTAACTTGAAATTTGATGATTTTAAAGAATTTTTATTCTTTTTTGCATGATAATTGTATTATGGTATTCATTTCAGAGTTCTTAATTTTAAGAGATTGAAAAGCTATAATAATCTGGAATTTGCTTCAAAATAAATGGAAGAGGGTAATTAGGTAGGGAAGTAGAGAAAACCAGTTTGATAATGTGCCGGAGACCAGCTCCAGCCAGGTTCAGAGTACCCCAAAGGTGGAGACGGTGTCGGCGACTGGGGGGAAGAAGAGAGAGAAAGAAAGAGACTGGACTCCAGTCTAGTGCAGAAGCGATGTGTGTTATTGGGAATTACAACGGGTCTTTTATACACAAAGTCAGATGTGGGAGGGACGTCCCCCACCCACCAGAAACCCTAATCCATGAAAACTTAATCAATGATTGCCTTTAAACCCTTTTCATATGATAATCTTAAAATCCCATAACAAAGGATAACCTAATCTGTGACTGACATATTCTATAAACCTTTTTCATCCTAAGCTGATTAATTTATGCCAAGTTAAACAGTTCTATAGAAGCTTAAGTATTTACTTTACAAATGAAAGTGGCCCATCCCAGAATGTTTGGAATGTGGCCCAGTCCAAAGTTCACAGTGGGCTACCTGCAAGTAACCCAGTCGCATTCTTTCAACAAAATGGCTGTCTTCTAAAACTGTATTCTACAATTTACACCTTCAATAAATCCTAAGATCATGACCCAGAAGCCTGTGACCAATACTAAGGCTCTTAGATGTGGCACGAGTTTAAATTAAAAGTTGTGTGAAAACCAAAACTGCAGTTTGCGGAAGAATGGGAGCAATGAGCTTCTAAAGTTAGCTTGTGTTCATCCCGGTCTCAGAGTTTTTATGTTTTGAGCTCACAGGAGCTTAATCTGGTTAGTGCTGAGTAGAAAGGGGGAGGAAATGGGGTCAAATAGCTCCTGAATGCATCCTAGTGGTCTCGGGGTCAATGGCCCTTCCTGATCCCTAACACTCAGTGGGCCTCCATGGCTGGCTCCCAACAATAATGAACTGACCACTGTTGAAGTTGGCTATGAATAATAACGATTTATTTTACTGTTTTCTATAATTTTGTACATTTAAAAAATTTTCCATAAAAAGAAGTTAAGGATAAAAAATTATGTAAGCTACTTAACCAGGCCTTCAGTACCTATAGTGTTATCAAATGTTATACTGCCTGGAGAATCAATTTGTGTATTTTATAATATCAAAATGAAAGCTGGATTCCTTATAAATCAAGGGTAACTTTATACAAATTATAAGTCTGTAATTATTACAAGCATTATTTAAGAATCAAAAGTAGAGTCTATACAATCTTAGATGGAATAATTCCTTTTGATTGTATATGAATTGTATTCATTAAAATGCAAACTCAACACAATAGTAGCATCAGATAAGATCCATTTGATAAAAATGTACATAAATGTAATTAAGGGTCAATTATAATATAATTCCTTCCTTATTTATGTTATAGTATAATTTTGAATTTAAGTGGGTGAAATAGGACTCATAAACAGTATAGCATCCTTCACTGGGTGGTATTCTTATGAATTAATGTCTCAGTATCATTTTACTTTTTTGTTTTCTGAGTTGGAGTCTCACTCTGTCACCCAGGCTGGAGTGCAGTGGCACGATCACAACTCACCGCAGCCTCGACCTCCTGGGTTTAGACAATCTTTCTGCCTCAGCCTCCTGAGTAGATAGGCCTATAGGCACGTGCCATCATGCCCTATTATTTTTTTTATTTTTCTGCAGAGATGAAAGCTCACTATGTTGCCCAGGCTGGTCTCAAACTCCTGGGCTCAAGCAATCCTCCCACCTTGGCCTCCCAAATTGCTGGGATTACAAGCGTGAGTCACATGTTTCTGAAGACTTAGACCAAAATATCAGAGTCCAGTTGCCTATGGGGTATGGAGAAAAATAGAAAGGGTGTAGAGATTGAAGCTAAAAGGAAAAAAAATGTGAAATAACAGCATATCACAAACTGAAGGTAGCTAATAACTCAATCACCTGCTACCTGAGGCAAAATGATGGTGGAAAAAATGTGACAGACAAAAAAGAAAGAAAGAAAGAAAGAAAAGCCCTGCCTAGAAGTATTACATATCACTTCCACTCACATTTCATTGATGGTCATTGCAGCAGGGGCACATCTGAGTGCAAGGGGGTGGGGCTGGAGCCCCAGCAGGGCAGGGAGCCTCCCAGGGACAGCTCTCTCTATATTGTAGAATAAAGGGCACACATGTTTGGCAGAAAGCCAGATTTTCCACCCGGCTGCTAAAAGCTGCTGAGCTTAAGAACATGTTCAAAGATTTATAGTAAAAGGAATTTGCCAACCAGCAGATCCAGCTCAAACGAAGTGAAGTAATTTGCTATTATGGGTACCTTGTGCGGATTTTCTCATTGAATGCCGATGTTCACCCTGTGAAATAGGTATTATCATTATCCAAGATTAAAAGTGAGGACACTGCCGCGCCAAAGGGTTATGTAACTTGCCCAGTGTCGCGTGGTCAGCAAGTGCAAGGGCCAGGGATTCCAACAATTGCACTTGCACCGGGAAACACATACACGTCTTGAAGTCTCCTTAAAACCTCTCATACTTGGTTTATGATGCAGAAAAAGCAGCCCTCTCCCTCTGCCATTACATCGTGAATGGGGGTGGGAATGAGGCATGAAGATTGCAACTCTCGCCAAAGGAATCTCTTTTCCTCTCTGCTTCTTCCTCTCCCCACACCCCTACCACCGCCCCTCTCCCCTTATAAGCTGGAGGTAGATAGGTGATTGCTGATACTTGCATAGATGGGCTACCCCTCACATCTTTAGGGGATTATTGTATCGGGCCCTAGTGTCGTGCTCTCAGCCTTTGGAACCTCACCTAACATCCTGTTTATCACCGTGTGCACACAGACTCAAGGACGGAAATAGCAGACACTGGGCACTTCTATGAAGGGAGGGGGGAGGGTTGAAAACTGCCCCCTGGGTACCATGTTCATCACGTGGGTGATAGATAGGCTCCACAGAAGCTCATCTCGTAATATCCCTGGTAACAAATCTGCGCGTGTGTCCCTTGAACATTAAAAAGAATAATAACCCCGTTTATTTTCTACTTTCTCCACCGGACTCTAAACCTCCTTGGGGGTAATTGAGCCCAACAGGCACTGTGTCAGGCACTGACACAGGAGATGAAGAGCTTGGGGTCTGACTTTGCAGACATGTCCGTGAGAACTTTCTGGGATGATGAAAATTCCGAATCTTGCATGGTTCAAGGTGGTAGCTAGCAGCCATTGGTAGCTATGGAGTCTCAACATGTGGCCGGTGAAACTGCAGGACTGAATGTTTGATTTTATTTACTCTGAAGTAACTTAAATGTAAATGGCCATACATGGCAAGGGGCTACCATGTGAGATGGCAAGGTGTAAGAGTTGCCAATTCTTCTGTGATGAGAGCAGTGACACGGGCCTATTGGGATGCCATGGGAGCACAGAGACCAGGCATTCAGAGCGGCATCTGTTACAGAAAGAAGTAGGATCGGAGAAGCCTTCCTAAAAGAAGTGGTGATCACTTCAATAACTCAAAAAACAACAGATGCTGGAGAGGATGCGGGGGAAAAGGAAACACTTCTACACTGTTGGTGGGAGTGTAAACCAGTACAGCCTTTGTGAAAAATAGTGTGTGATTCCTAAAAGATCTAAAAATCGACCTCCCATACAACCCTGCAATCCCCCTACTGGGAATATACCTGGAGGGGAGGAACTCAAACCACTCTATGAAAAAGATACCTGCACACGCATGTTTATTACAGCATTATTTACAATAGCAAAAACATGGAACCCATCATGCTGCCCATCGAAAGAGGACTGGATAAAAAAATGTGGCACATATAGACAATGGAATATTATACGCCATAAAGGACAAAATTATGAACTTCGCAGTAACTTGGATGGACTTAGAAGCTATAATGCTGAGTAATCTATCACAGAAGCAGAGAACCGAGTATTACATGTTTTTACTCATAAGCAGACCTTGAATAATACTATAAGAAAGAGACTGGCAGTAGTGGGAAACTGCCAGGGGAGGGAGGGCACACCTCATCAACAAGGGCACCTGCATAATGAACATTTGTATACCTAACCCTGAATTGTATCCCACATATTTAAAATTAAATTTTTTTTTAAATAATAGGATAAAAATAAAAAGAAGTAACGATCAGACAGAGTGCTAAATGGATGCACATGCACAACCCATGGCTTTCACTCCTGGGTGTACTCCCTTTGAGAAATGCGTGCTTCTGTGTGTCAGAAGAAATGGACAGAATGTTCATAACAGCATTGTTTATAATAATTAAACATGGAAACAATCAAAATCTCCACCAAGAGTAGCATGGATTAATCAAATTGTCATATATCTTATGTAATAGTACATCAATGAAAATTTTTTTAAATGACTACAATATATAGTGATATGCATGTATCTCAAAATTAGATATTGAGTTTAAAAAAAACAAAATAATCAATAGTGTATGATATCATTTGTGAGGTTTACAATTGGCAAAACTCCAACAGTAGTATTTTAGATTGTATATTGCATATTAAATAGAAGAAATGCGAGGAAGTGATGGCCACAGTCAGGCTGAGAATCGTCCCTAGAGGAGAGTCGTGGAGTTGCTTCTGGAGAGTTAGCAGTAATCTTTTTCATAATTTGGTTGGTGGCAACGCAAGCATTTGGTTTAAAAGTTTGTTAAAGTTGCACGCGTGTTTCATGCCTTTGGGTGTATGTATTACATTTCATAGCAAAAAGTCCAAGGTGAAAATATTGTTTTTTAAAAATTAATATTGAATATGATCGTTAAGAACAGCTTTTCTGTGAGCTCATGATGGAATTTCACTATTTTTATGGACATCGCTTCAGTGGCTTTTTAAATTTTAAGTAAACATGGGTTTGCAATTTTTTAGTATCAGAGTAAAATGTTTATCTCTTCTTCATAACAGCAGTTCAATGAATTCTTTGTTTTGAGGCTTAAGAGTAGACAAAAAAATTAATTTTCATATTTGTGAGGACATTTGAAAATTGTAGCTAACTGTTTGGTGACTGTTTTTGAACTGTACAATACTACAACTTGGGTATTTGAAAAACTTTGATTTCACTCTGCCACAAAAATTGATTCTTTTCCAATCTGGAGACCTCAAGATGTTCTGATCTTGGAGAAAATTGCTAGTAGAATAAAAACGGATAACACCGAGTACACTGTGTCCCACATTTTTCTTTGCCAGCCTTAAATAATGCTTAGAATAGATTACAGCATCAGTTCTCCAACATTTCCTGCTTGGGACTTGCTTCCTCCAACCCTTCACGGTCAATGAAAGGATTCCAAGCCGGGCTCGGTGGCTCAGCCTGTAATCCCGCGCCTTTGGGAGGCTGAGGTGAGTGGATTGCCTGAGCCCGTGGGTTCGAGACCCGCCTGGGCAGCGAGACCTCATCTCTACAATAAATAAAAAAATCAGCCGGGCGTGGTAGCGCACGCCTGTAATTTCGGCTACTCGGAAGGCTGAGGCGGAAGGATCGCCGGAGCCCAGCAGGTCGAGGCTGAGGTGGCCGGGAGCGGCCACTGCACTCCAGTCTGGGCGACAGAGTGAGACTCCAACTAAAAAAAAAAAAAGAAAGGATTCCAGAAAAGTCCATTCTTAATTTGCAAAAGGAAAAAAATTGACCTAGAAAAAAGTACCTTAGTCTGAAGACACATCTTCTGTCAGTGACAGACTAGCACAATCATGACAAAAGATGCATGAAAATCATCAGTTGATACCATCTAACAAGATCAGTGATAGCATCAAAGCATATCAGATTCCATAAAATGCCAAGCAAGCAATTATTAGTTCTGGATATAGACAAACCTAAATGGGGTATATTTTCTCTCAAATGCTTATTCTTATTTTCACTCATGGCTTTTTAAAAAACATTTAGGATAGTTTTACTTTGCTGATAAGTATGCAATTTTGGCAAACAAGATTATGCATATATTTCTTTAAATCTAATTTTTATATATGCAAAAATATTCATCAAATGAAGCACAAACATACTAGAGGATAATAAGTAAGGTGATGATGAAATGGATTTCTTAGTTGTCCAGCAGTTAGTTACATCAACTGTGTTTTGCCACTGTAGGTTATCTGAATTGAATGAACAGAAGCATAATAATCACTGACACCTTTGACAACAGTAATTATTATGTAGACAGGTAAACATCTCACTTAGATATGCATTAAGCTTTGTGTCATATTATCATGCTTACAGTCCTTAGTTTAATCCATATGTTTAAATTCCCATGAACCAAATTAGAGTTATCCTCTTTAAACATAGATATGAACATTGCTAATCCTCCCAAAGCTTTCTTATATTTCCATTAGTTGTAAGAAAAAAAAAGAATTTCTTCTTTCTTACCAATAGAATATCCATCTACTAAGTTCCTTTCCTGAGTACATAAAATTACATACATAAATGTCTATTGCAATCTGTATGCTCATTTCCATATTTTTCCTAATCCTATTCACAGTGATCTAATAAAATGTTCTGTCTTCCCCAATGATTTTAACTTTTTAAAATTTTGCAATTTATTCTTCTACTCTTCAATCTCCTCTCTTCTTTCTCTAGGTGCTTGTTAAGTGTTACCTGGGTCAGACAGAATCCTTGAAAGCACATATTTCTTTCCCTGAATTATATATACATATATATATATATATATATTTTTTTTTTTTTTCAAATCAATGTTTCCCTCTGTTGCCTAGCAGACTAGAGCCCAGTGGCATGATCACAGTTCACTGCAGCCTTGTCTTCCTGGGTTCAGTCTCCTGAGTAGCTGGGACTACAAAGACATATCACCACGCCTGACTAATTTTTTAATTTTTTTGTAGAGACAAGGCTGGTCTCAAACTCCCAGTCTCAAGTAATCTTCCCACCTCTGCCTCCCAAAATGCTAGGATTACAGGCATGTGCCACTGTGCTCATTCAGCATTCACTGAATAATTTAAAGGAACGAATAGGTTTGTCCAAGGACATATTTATTATTCCTTTGAGTCAAACTATTTGAAGTTGCTGCTTTGTCAAAAGACAAAATCTGTTGAAATTCAGCAACCAACACTGCCCTGTGTTATTTCCTTCTTATCTTCCTGCCTCATCTTTTTTATAATTTCTTTTTCATACTCCAGTCACATGGGTCTAGTCATTCTCCCCCTCCAAACATTCTGCTTCTAATCAGTGGTTGTTCTTACTGAGAATGCCCTTCCTGCCTCCTCTCAATAGCCAACACATCTTCTAAAGCCCCCACTTCAAGTCCCGTAGTCATAGATCTTCTTCCTGTCAACTCACAAGCACTTCTGCCAGCCCTTTTTCCTTTTTCAGTACTCAACATGCACTTATTGATCAAATTAGTTTCCAGGCATTGTACTGAGGTTACAAAGAAGAATGAGACAGGCTGTCTGCTCTTCGGGATTTCAGAATCTGATAAGAGACACAGACACATAAGCTGATCATTATGATGATATAATAATGATAGCAATACATAAAGGTACAGGATATGCTAGGTGTTGAGGAGAGGTAGTTTATCACACTGTCCCATATATGTATTGCCTTTTGGCAAGCAGACAGCCTGTCTCAGTCTTCTTTGTAACCTCAGTACAATGCCTGGAAACTAATTTCAAGTTGCAGTAACAAAGTACCATAGACTGAGTGGCTTATAAACAATAGAAATGTATTTCTCACAGCTCTGGGGATGGACGTCCAAGATCAAGATGCCAGCATAGTCGGGTATTGGTGAAGGCTCTTTCCAGGCTACAGACCACCAACTTCTCATTGTGTTCTCACTTGGTGGAAAGACAGCAAGATAGCCCTCGGGCATCTTTTTATTGGGGCACTAATGCCATTCATGCAGGCTCCACCCTCATGACCTCCTTCCCTCCCAAAGGCTCAACCTCCTAACACCATCATCAGAATTTCAACATATGAATTTGGGGGAGAGGGGACAAACATTCAGACAATAACTTCACCTCCAAACTCAGTGGCTTGACACCCATTTATCATTACCTTTTACTCTTCTGTGTGGTTATAGACCCAGCAGGATGGTTCTCAACTGAGGTATCCCATGTGTTTGCTCTCAGATGTTGGCTAGGACAGCAGTCATCTGATGCTTCCTCATATTCTGGTACCTACAGAGATGGCAAGAATAGCTGGGGGCTGGATGTCCACGGTATGTCACTAACAGCATGGCAACTACAAGTTAGTTGGACTTCTTACTCGATATATGAGAGCTCTAAGAGACAGGTGTGGACACTAGACACAGATGGACCATCTTTGAACAGTTATGGAAACCATCTGCACCTCAGAGAGTGGAAAAAACAGGTACAGACAGAAGTAAGTTTCAAGATAAGGGAGAGTTAAATTACTAAAACATCAATTCACCAAACTGTTCTTTGTAGAGTTCCTTGGTGGTTAACGCATGGCAAAAAAAAGATCCCATGATCAAATTTAGAAATTTCTCAGTTAAGAAAATTCAGTGAATTTCTTCACCATAGGAATTTTCAGAGCCTGTTATTTGTTCACTAGTATTCAGAGCCTGTTATTTGCTCACTAGTATTCTCCAGAAGCCTCCTTTTTAACTGGACATCTTTCAGGATAGGGTTTTAGAAATCATACTGAAGGAAACACTATACAAATGCATCTTGCATCAAGTAGCAACAAGTTGATGAAGGTTGTCACTATCTCTGTATTAGAGAAACTAAACTCTATATTAGTTTCTAGAGAAACAGAAACAGAACCAGTAAGACAGGAGGGAGGACCAAAAACCTAAAATCTATTTATTAAAAATTGTGTATTTATTCTCGCATGTTTAAACTTCAGTCACCTTCAACGTATTCTCCATTTGATGCAATACACCTATCAGATACTTTTTCCCACTGCTCAAAATAGTTTGTTTTTTTTTAATCAGTATTTTTTATTATGATATTGTGGGATACAGTTAAGGGTTAGGTATACAAATACGTTTCGTTCAGGCACCCTGTTGATAAGAGGTGTTTTCCTGTCCCCAGACAGATGTTTGCTACCGTTAATCCCATCCCCCCTATAGTTTCCCACTACTGTCAGTCATTTTCTTATAGTATTACATTGGATGTTCAAGGTCCATTATATGAGTGAGAACATGTGATACTCGGATCTTTGTTTCTGCGAGAGGTCACTCAGTATTATAGACTCTAGTTCCATCCAGGTTGCTGCGAAATTCATGATTTTGCTCTCTTTTATGGCTGCGTAGTATCCCATCGTGTATATGTACCACATTTTTTTAATCCAGTCCTCTTTTGATGGGCAGCATGGTTGCTTCCAG
>NW_007257915.1:224848-299956 GCF_000164805.1 Carlito syrichta | reverse complement strand
CCCACCAACAGTGAAGAAGTGTTCCCTTTTTGCCACACCCTCTCCAGCAGCTGTTGTTTTTTGAGTTGCTGATAATTGCCATCCTGACTGGAGTTAGGTGGTATCTCAGTGTGGTTTTGATTTGCATCTTCCTCAAAATAGTTTTTTAACTCATCAATTTTGATGCCTTTTAGTGTTTCTGCCATTTTTTGTTTCACCTTTTCCACATTGGCAAAATATTTCCCTCTGAGAATTTTTTTCATCTGGGAAAACAAAAAAAAGTTGTTCAGTATGAGGGCATGTGAATAGGGGGTAGGGCTTGGGGTCATGCCATTTTTGGTAAAAACAAAAACAAAAAAAACAAAAAACTGCTGGACACTCAGCACAGGGTGGGCAGGTGTGTTGTCATGGTGGAAGATCCAGTCACCTGTTTGCCACAACTTGGGACATTTCTAATGCAACACAACCTCTCACAACAATGCTAGTTAGTACACTGATGCTAATGAGTTCCTGGAACACTACCTAGTGGAGAAAGTCAGGATTACAAGGGGCCCACTCTCCAAAAATAATGCCAATATTTTTTTGGAGGGTCCTCCCCTTTCATATGTATAGAGAAAAAGAAAAAGAGAGATTTATTGAAGAAATTGGTTCACTCAGTTGCACAGACTGGATATAATCTATAGGGTAGGCTGGCAGGCTGATGACCCAGGAGGAGTTCAATTCTGAAGAGTCTGAAGGCAATCTATTGGCAGAATTCCCTCTTCTTCTAAGGAGGTCAGTCTTCTCGCTAATAAGACCTTTAAGTTATTAGATTAAGCCTGCCCACATTATGGAAGGTATTCTGCTCTACTCAAAGTCTATGTATTTACTTATTTATTATTTTAATAAGTTTAGAGATGATGTATTGCTATGTTGCTCAGGATGGTCGCAAACTCCTGCAGACAAGTGATTCTCCCACTTCAGCCTCCCAAAGTACTGTGATTATAGGCATCAGTCACAACACCTGGCCAATTTGTGTTGAAAATAAGGCCTCCATGGATCCGATGCATATTCAAGTTTAAGAACCCCTGAATTATGTAACACCTCTCCATCTTTTCCACATGTATCTGTTCTCCTAATCTCTCTACTGAGTTTCAGAAAACTAGGAAGGCAGTTACTCATGCTCAGTGTGTCCTGGATATACAACCTTATGCCTACACCTCGCCTATCCTAATCAAATTATCACTAGCTATAGTTGTACAGCCCCCTCCACTGTGTGATGGGGATGAGTGAGAGGGACCCTCTAGGGTAACTGAGGATGGTGGGAAGGCAGGGAAGGATGGCAGGGAGTAGGAGCAACAAAGAACCTCTTACCTGAGATAGCAGCTGATGAAGTCAATCAATTGCTAATAGCTTATGTCCCGAAGAATGGCCCAGATGTAAGCCAGGGTAGATAGCCCCAAACAGGGTCAGTCATCTAACACAAGAAGCAGAAGAATGAAAGACCCAAAAAGAGAAGGAGAAACCATACAAGTTGACAAATGAGAGGCATTTAAGAGCACAACATAAATGCATCTAATAGAATTCCTGAAGTGAGAAAGAAAACATCTGCAAAGTTAGTGCACAGCAACGGAATTCCAGAAGAGGACTCAAGTCTAGTTTAGAGATAGGAATTGTTAACTACCAGAACTTGACCACTTATGGTGGGCTTCTAGTAGCAGAATGGGATAGACAGAAAGAAGGTAGAAGCCTAGGCGACACAGCAAGAACTCATCTCTATAAAAACCAAAAAATTAGTGAGACGTGGTGGCACACACCTCCAGTTCCAGTTATGCAGGAGGCTGAGGTGGAAGGATCACCTGGGCCCAAAATTTGAGGCTGTGATAAGCCATGATTATGCCACTGCACTCCAACCTGGGTGACATAGAGAGACCTTGAACTCAAAAAAAAAAAAATATGGGTAGAACACAGACCTCCCTATCTACATGGAGCAGTAAGAGTTGCAAATGAAAACATGCCACACCACAGAGTTTAAACAAGGAAATCTTTGTGTGGAACACAGGGACTCAGATGAGGTAGCAGTGTGTGTTGAGGGTACAGACAGTAATCAGCAAATGAGAAAGACAAATGATGGGTATGATGCAAAACCCAACAAGGAGAGACCTGGAACTGGCGATATGCCAAGAAGGGCGGGCGTCTTGGGAGTTCTATGAGAATCTGGAAAAGGTCTAGCCAGATAAGCAGAGCCTTGGTTTTAGTAGAAACAGGCCTTCTGAGAAAGTTAAAATCAACTCAGGCTGAGAGAGTAAACATCTGCTTACCATTTATCAGATACAGTCAACTGCAAACGTAACAGGAAACAATATTTCTCTCAAGGATGCTGAAGATGTCAAGCGCCCTAACAACCTCTTCATTGAATGATTCCTGCTTTATTAATCATTGAGGAACTTTAGACCTACAATCAAAGATTATCAGGGACTTTGCTGTTGAAGATTGTATCATTGAGAATTAAATACTTCATTCCACTCCTGCCTGGAGAGCCTAATCCACTTTGACACAAAAAAGCAGTCTCGATTTACAACCCAGGTGCAGAGAGTCAGATAAGGAGTTTCTGGACACAACGGTCCAAATTCACCTTAATTTTACATTGTGTAAAGAAACAGGAGCCTGGGTCTGTTTCATAGTCCAAATCCTTACCCACAGCCCTTCTTTGCTTTGAACCTTTCAAACACTGCTTCATTTAAATACCACCTAAATCCCACCCTTTCCCTTAACCCAACAATAGTTCTCTTTTTCTCTGCTGTTCTGTTGTGCAGTTTCCCTCACTGCATTGGGTCAGCTGCGTCAGACATATTTGATTCTGATGTTGTCAGGCTGATTGGACTGGAGAAATTCTAATCAGTTGACTAGAAATGGATAAGGAAAAAGCCCATTAGGAGATCAGTTCCCTCAAAGGGAATTGTCATGTGGGGGCAAGGTGAGTCCTCTTGTTGGAATCAGCGTATTAGGATAAGACCAGAAGTAAGTGCTTTCCACTGCTCCACCTAAGTATTGGTCTGTCACAGTCTGAGGATCTCTGGCTTCAGTTCCCATTGGTCTCGGGATATGGAGATGGAGTTAGGACAGCAAAGAAAGATTCAGTGGTTTCATTTGAGGAAAGTACCAGGGAGGTAAGTGCTGGGAACCAGCTGGTTGAGACCGAACTCCAGGAGCGTGCAAGAGAGACTGCAGTGTAGGTCCAGGAACAGCAATTCTTGACCAGGACCTTGTCTAGCTTCTCACACAGGGAGTCGACTGAGAATTAGATTCTGCAGAGGACAAAGTGTTTCCTTCCTACAGAGACTCCTCATCTCTTTGAAAAGAAAGAGACAAGGGAGGAAAAGAAAGAGAATAGAGGAGAGAGAGAAGTTGAACCAGTGGGAAAGCCCAAAATAACGGGTTTGAAAATAAGGGAAGCCCTTTATAGTATAGCTCTGTAAGTTCAGTGCCTTATGCTAGAGTTGAGACTGTACAAACACGTGGAAAACAGATTGAGTCTAATGGATTGGTAATCTTTAGACTTTCTGCCACTTTTCTCAGCTACATGAGTGTCCCGTGGGAATTGCCTATTTTTTTTTTTTTTTTTTTGGCATCTGAACCCAATACCCCTGGTCCTGAGGGGAGAGATGGGAACATCGTGTCATGTTATTGACTCTCATTCTCTAGAGGATTTGCCTCAAGCAGCAGTGAATGGATCCCTGTGAGAACACAATGCTATTTTCATCTCGGACTGACCTATTATTCTACTCTATTTCTGCTCCTTTTAGGGAGAGGAAAACTAGTCTTAGTTATTTTGGTCTGAAGTTTTTCAAAACTTCCATTACAAACCAGCAAGGTTGACTTCTGGGAAATTCTACTCCAGTTAATAATTTAAAATGTATTTATATGGTGAGATTGACTTTATAAAGGTTACCTTTTTATGTAAAAAAATATATAAAAAAACAGCAACAAAATCTTGTACTCCATTTCCTGATTTGTGGGATGAGAGGTGTGGCAGGACTTCCCTACCAGGTGGGGAGGACAAGGCAGACTCTGAGCAGAAGACTGAAGATCTTGTATCTTCAGGCATATATGGAGTAACCCAGGCAGCCAGAATGAAATCTTGAATTTCCAACAAATCTACCAGCTCCGCCATAATAGTCTCACGTTCAAGACTGACAGTGTTCCTCGGTTCTTTTACTATGGTTCAAATCGTTCCAGAAACCCATCCCACCACCACTCTTCCCTGCTCCCTCAACCTGCCTGCCTGCCTGTATTCCTTCCTTCCTTCCTCTCTTCCTTCCTTCCTTTTGTTTAAATCCCTACTTCAAAAATGGAAAAGAAGTGTAGACGTTTATAAGGGAAAAAAGAGAATGTGAAGAGTAAATATAAAATTATTAGTAGCAGTAATGCTTTTCTAAAACCAATGGTTTTCAATTTTTTTAACTGCAACCATCAGCAAGAAAGACATTTTACATCATGTCCTAGTACCTGTGTCCTGAGACACATTTGTGTATACATGTGTGCATATAGATAGATATTAATACCAAGTTTCACAAAACACTACATATGGTACACTGTGATTTTTATTTTTTATTTTTTCATTTTATAAAATATTTGTTGTGATACCATGACCCACTCAATGGGTGGCAACCTGCAGTTTAAAAACTACTGCTCTCGTGGGCAATATTAGCAGAGAGTTTATTAATTTTTATTCCAGAAAATAACTCAAAATAAGTTTTGCTTCCTAATACCAGACTTCTAGTTTTCAAAGGACTGACATCGGAGACGTTCTTTTGGAATGTGTCCGCTCCGTTCTTAGCAGTCCAGAAGTCAACACAGATGTGATTCTATAAGAAAATCAGAGTCATAGTCTGTCTTCATGATTTCTAAGATGAGCCCTAGATTCTGAACATCCCTCCCAGAAGTACTTTTTGGTTTTTGTTTGTTTTTTGTAGAGACAAGGTCTCGAAGTCCTGGGCTCAATGGATCTTCCGCCTCCACCTTTCAAGTAGCTGGAACTAAAGGCACACACCACCATGTCCAGCTGCAAAATTCTCCTTAAAGTCTCTCTAAGAACTGGCTAAAATAAAGACCAAAATTATAGCCTTCACAGCAACATGGATGCAGCAGGAGATCATCATCCTAAGTGAACTATCACAGAAACACAGCATAATTGAATACTATATGTTCTCTTTTCTTGGAGTCCCACTCTGTCACCCAGACTGGAGTGCAGTGGCCGCTCCCGGACACCGCATCCTCGACCTGCTGGGCTCCGGCGATCCTTCCGCCTCAGCCTTCCAAGTATCTGGAATTACAGGCGCGCGCTACCACGCCTGGCTGATTTTTTGATTTTATTGTAGAGATGAGGTCTCGCTGCCCAAGCGGGTCTCGAACCCGCGGGCTCGGGCAATCCACTCACCTCAGCCTCCCAAAGGCGCGGGATTACAGGCTGAACCACCGAGCCCGGCTTATGTTCTCACTCTTAAGTGGGCCGTGATCATTGGTCGCGCGAGCATAAGGATGGGATCGGCAGACATAGCTAGGGGAGGGAGGGGGCACATGGTAACACACTGGGTAGCAGGTCCACTGTCGGTGGGGAGAGGGCCAGCTACAAGCCCAAACTTCACCTGCATACAGCCTACTTACATAGTAAATCTTCACCTTTGCCCCACAACTCAAATAAAATAAAAACCCGTGGAGAGCCGGCAGAAATGACTCCCCCAGGAATTGTCTATTTTATTTGCCTTTCTTCTGGTAGGATTTACCATCTGTAGCTGTAAATGCACTTGCAGAGAAACCTAGGTTGATAGTTGTAATTTTTTTAATGTAGTTGTTTTTTGTTTTTAATAAAATATAAGGAAACACGTTTGGAAAAAATTTTTTTTTTAAAACTGGCTAGAAATTTATCCAGCTTCAGCTTAATTTAACAGCTTAAGCTGTTATCTAGACGATATCTTCAGAGAGTCTTATTGGACTGTCGATGGCTTAAAAAGTGACGGAACAATAAGGGCAGATTAAATACCTTATAGCACCTCACAAAATAAAATAAAACACAGCTCCAGAAAAAGAAAGAGTTCATCTGTATGCTATAAACCAACATTTAAGGTATATGTTAAGTTGAAAAGAGTAAGATGAACTTATTGTGTATAGTAGACTTCCGCATGTTTTTAACAGGGAACTTAGGTGGGTAGAATATTTCCAAAGTACTCCAGGAGATCTCAGTAACAGGAACTGCCTGTAGGGAATAGGGAAGAGGAATAGAGGGCTGGAAGGCTGGAATAGTCAAGAATAGTCAGGACTTAATACTTTTGTATACTTTTTTATGTTATGTATGTAAAAATTTTATTTTGTGCACATGTATATGTCTATTATTTTAAATTTAAAATAGCTAGTTTTTTTTCTCATAGACATACTTTAATCAGTGACTATTGGTTACCTTACTATGGGTCACTGGAATTGTTTACAAGTCAGTGACATTTACAGAGCAAGAGACCCAGAGGGAAGGAGGACTTCAGAGAGAAGGACGTGGGGCAAGAGCCCGTGGGGACACTGAGGCAGGGTGGCAGAGTTCAGAGATTTACTGCCAACTGGTGCAAAAAATTGCTAGTTTTTAGAAGAACTGTAATGTTATATATCAGATTTTGTGATGGAAGAGGTCAGTATTTGCAAACTCCTTAGGATAAAGGAAAGTTTCCTTGTAAGCGATTGTATAAATAGATGTTTATTATAACACCAAGGTTCATCTCTTTCATTTACATATCTTGTACAGTTTACAAAGAATTCCACATCCATGCTGACTTAGTGCTCAAAACAACCTTTTGAAATAGGTGTGACAGGTACTACAAGCAGCACTTAACAAATTGATACAAAACAAAACAAACAAAAACCCCTGAAGTCTAAAGAAATTAAAAACCTAGAGCATATTTTAAGGAAAGAAATTTGGAGTCACAACATGATTGTGACATAGCAGAAACCTGGACATTTTACACTATTTAGAGTTACCAGAAGTTTATTAATAGCATTTTTAAAGCCTTCAACAATAACTTGCATAAAGGAAGAAAGGCTGGGGGGGGGATCTCTTGAAACTCTTTGTGTAAAATATACCTAATATTCAAACATAAGTTGTTAATTCACAACTGGTTGAAAATTAACATTAAAGAAGTTGCATTCATAACTTCACCATATAGATTTTTAGCTTTGAATCAGAACAAAGCTAAAATAATTGCCTAAATATAAAATGGGGATATTACAAAGCATCACTACTAAATCTTAAAAAATACCCTCAAGGTGTTTGAGTTAGGGTTAGAGTACCTACAGCTTTCCTGGGACAGTCACAATTTACACCTTTTGTCCCTATGGAGTTATTCATAGCACCCCTTTCACCCTCAACAGTTTAGAGATAAATTCTATCTCCACCTTATTAATTATAAATTTCTATTCTCATATGCCTTTAAGAGCCTCATTTGCTAGGGTTTGGGCTTCATCTCAGGCTAAGAATTATCATGCAAAAGCTGAGTGATCTATGCTCAGACTGTAACCACATATATGACTCAAACAACAAAGAGTTTTCCAAAACATTACCCTTCCCCATCAGCATTCACTAAACAGATTAATAGTGGGGATGGGGTCTTTGGGTCTGGTTTGGAAGTTATGGCATTCTGAGGGTTTAAAAGCAAAATGTGAACCAAATGTGACTTGGTGAGACTGATGTGAAGATAAATCATTGATGCCACTGAACACAGCTATAAACATAGAGTTCAAAAAGTGACACCCCCAAGTCATTCATTCATGTATTCATTTACTTATTAATATTTGGACAGTGGCTGCTGGAAGCAGGACACTGTCCAAAGCACTGCATTAGGTTGGTCCATCGTTTTAGGGACTTTGTACTAAATGTCCAATGGATTGCTCTAATGTAATATTTTACAGCAGATTTTAGCATCAGATATTCTCCATCATATTAATCAGATTTTATACATCAACCAGCCTCTAAATTCTTTTCTAACACTCTTTAGAAGTTCTGTAATTTATAATGACTCTATTTGATCATTAGAAGGATCACTTTCATGGCCCAGAAAGGTTGAGTAGTAGCCGTGATTTTTTATGTCTCAAATGTGTTTCTTCCAAAGAATAAGCAAATGAATCAGTAGCCAAGTTGGATATCACAGAACAGCACCTTTTACTCAGGAGTAAGAAAACTGTCTCTCCGGAATGTGTGACTATGTTGCTTCAGAATGTCTGAGTGGAGGCTTAAGGCAATGCTGCAGGTTGTTTACAGGATGTGTCTGCTTGCTACATTCTCTAAAGCACATGACATTGAAATTGACATCATCATGTAGAAAGTGATTACTTGAGGTTTCTGTGTAAAGTATTAAAGAATATTTTAATTGTTCTTTTATATTCAGATTTACACTTTTAACACAATTTTCAGAACATGAATATCTATAAACATGTCTGTACCAAAGGCTATACATTTGGGTTCTCTCTGCAGGAGTTAAGACTTGGCTCCAAATCCAGCAGTGTGACTTGATTTCTCTAGTTGTTTTCATGAATGTTTACATGTGTCTTCTATTTATTTCTCTCCTTTCTTTACTTTCTTAGCAATCTTTATTTCCTATCACTCACCAAACTTTCAGAAAAGGAATCTTGTGTGTCTTTTTTTTCTAATCATCACTGGTTGAGTGGTTACTATCGCTGCCTTCACTGTCACTGTCACTGTCACTGTCACTTCCATTGTTATTGCCATTACTGGACTTGCTTTGACTGTTACTCTCATCACTGCTGTCACTGCTATCACTGCTGTCACTACTGTCACTGCTATCACTGCTGTTGCTGCTGTCACTACTGTCACTGCTATCACTGCTGTCACTGCTTTTACTACTATCACTGCTGTCACTGCTGTCACTGCTATCGCTGCTGTCACTGCTTTTACTACTATCACTGCTGTCACTGCTGTCACTGCTGTCGCTACTGTCGCTGCTGTCGCTGCTGTCACTACTATCGCTGCTGTCGTTGCTGTCGCTGCTGTCACTACTATCGCTGCTGTCGCTGCTGTCACTGCTCTCGCTGCTGTCACTGCTCTCACTGCTGTCACTGCTGTCACTACTGTCGCTGCTGTCACTGCTGTCACTGCTATCGCTGCTGTCGCTGCTGTCGCTGCTATCGCTGCTGTCACTACTATCGCTGCTGTCGCTGCTGTCACTGCTGTCGCTGCTGTCACTGCTATCGCTGCTGTCACTACTATCGCTGCTGTCGCTGCTGTCACTGCTGTCACTACTATCGCTGCTGTCACTGCTGTCACTACTATCGCTGCTGTCACTGCTGTCGCTGCTGTCACTGCTACTGCTGTTGCTGCTGTCACTGCTGTCACTGCTGTCGCTGCTGTCACTGCTACTGCTGTTGCTGCTGTCGCTGCTGTCACTGCTGTCGCTGCTGTCACTACTATCGCTGCTGTCGCTGCTGTCACTGCTATTGCTGCTGTCGCTGCTGTCACTGCTATCACTGCTATTGCTGTTGTCACTACTGTTGCTGCTGTCACTGCTGTCGCTACTATCACTGCTATCGCTGCTATCACTGCTGTCTGATTTACTGTCACTACTATTGCTGCTATCTGACTTACTGTCACTATCACTGCTGTCACTGCTATCTGATTTGCTGTCGCTGTTACTGCTGTCACTGCTGTTACTGCTGTCACTGCTATTGCTGCTGTCACTGCTATCACTGCTGTCTCCGTCACTGCTGTCACTGCTGTCACTACTATCACTGCTGTCACTGCTGTTGCTACTGTCACTGCTATCACTACTGTCACTGCTGTCACTGCTAACACTACTATCACTGCTGTCACTACTGTCACTGCTGTCACTACTGTCACTGTCACTGCTGTCACTACTCTCACTGCTGTCACTGTCACTGCTGTCACTACTGTCACTGCTGTGGCTGCTGTCACTGCTGTCACTACTATCACTGCTGTCACTACTATCACTACTGTCACTGCTGTCACTGCTGTCACTACTATCACTGCTGTCACTGCTGTCACTGCTATCTGATTTACCTTTGCTGCCATCTGAGTTGTCATCGCCATCACTCCCATTGTTACCATTGCCATTACTATCACTATCATCAGTGTCTGATCTACTATCACTGTCATCACTGTCATCATCATCTCCTTCTCCCTTGGAGTCACTGTCATTGTCATTACCTTTTGATTCATCAGAGTCAT
The DNA here is from genome assembly GCF_000164805.1 of Carlito syrichta. Classification (NCBI taxonomy): domain Eukaryota; kingdom Metazoa; phylum Chordata; class Mammalia; order Primates; family Tarsiidae; genus Carlito; species Carlito syrichta. Next base: position 289,758 of record NW_007257915.1, on the reverse strand, counting down.
AAGAAACATCTCCTTGGCTGCTGCTGTCATTGTCACTTTGTGAATTAGCATCATCAGTACCATTTGACTCATCACTGCTGTTAGGGTCATCTCCTTGCATTGATTCCTCATCAAAATCATAACTGTCATACCCATCACTATTGCTGTCACTGCCTGCTTTGCTGTGTTCAGCTGTATTTCCGAGCTCTGACGTCTGGCCAGGACCTTGCACCTTGTCACCCTCTCCTTGTATCTTGACATTTCCTTTGCCCATGATCATCCCGTGTTGTGTTTTACTCCCTTTATCTTCATTGGTTTTCCCAGCTTCTTTGGTGATATTATTTCTGTTGTCACTGCTAGGATCTTTGATTTCTATTCCCTATGAAAGAATGGAGAAAGAAATAATCAATTAGTAAATATTTGCTGCAGAATTGCATTGATCTCAGGAAGAACTTGGAAAAATAACCAAAGGATCGGAGTTCAGTGTCTAGTATTTCACAGTTATCTGCGGAAATGTGTTTCATTCAGTGCTTGAAAGTACCCCCAGGGTTTAGATTCTTTAACAATCCACCCACATTCCTACTCAGTAGAAACATTTGTAAAGAGCCACATGGTGAAGTCATTATTTAGCATAAGAATTTTCTAGAATAGTTACCAAATTTTCAGAAATGTCTTAAAGTTGTTCTATATCAAAATCTAGTAAGGATTCTAGCTTTTTCATCAAATATTCCAGTAATATAAATACAAAAATACATAGATGCAAAAATGCATGGATGTTTGTCATGATTTATTTTTGTACCACCATTAGTGGATGGAGGGAAATAATTTAAACTGCCACTGAAAGAAATTAGCTTTACACACTAACCTTATCTTGGCTCTTCCCGACTGCACTTTGCTCTGATTCTTTGGTGATTCCATTTTCTACACCTTTGCTTTGTCCGTGATGGAGCTCCTGGGTGTCCTCTACTCTTTGACTGCCATTGTCTTCTGGAATTCCATCAGAATCTTCCTCACTCTTGGAAGCGTTGTCTCCATCAGTGTCATTATGGGGATCTTTGTCTTCAGGGTCATCATCTTCACTACTCATTGAACTGTGACCTCTACTATTGTCATTTTCATCTTCTTCTTCATGACCCTGACCTTCCTGGCCCTTGCTGTTATCACTGCCCTCTTTTCCATTCCCTGCATCTTCAGCTTCATCACCAGAGCCCTTGTCTTCATCCTCATCTGCTCCATTCCCACTAGGACTCCCATCAGAATCATCCAGGCCAGCATCTTCTCCAATGTTTGGTGTTACCTCAGACTCCATAGTCCCATTTCTCCCGCCTTCTCTCTGAGGTGTTACTTCGTTTGCATCACCCTCATTTCCACAGGAATTCTCATTCATCTCATCCTCATGGTCTGTATTATTATTGCTTCCAGATACTTGAGGTCCACCTTCTTGGACAACAGTGGTATCTTCATTCTGACTCGTGCTGTTCCCATTAATATCACTTCCATTTGCTGCTCCAGTGAGGCCAATGATGCTTACTTGTCCTCTGATGCCATTTGCTGTGATGTTATCTTCTCTTGCATATAGCCCATCATGACCATATGTTTCTGGTTGCCCTGTGCTCCCATTCCAACCCTCAATGTTCCCATCTTTGTTTGCCAGCATAGAATGTGTAGGAGAATTCTTCCCTCTGATCTCTGCCCACTCAGAGCCATCCCCATCCCCTTGGTAACCACCTTGGGTAAGCTGTTGCCTTTCACTTTCTTTGGTGGTGTCATTGTCATTGAACTCATCCTGGAAAAGAGAAACCATCCAAAATAAATTATAAATATAAATATCACCTTGAAGTAAAGCAAACTGCAATGGAGGGAAGTTCTTGAAGCCTAAGAGCACTATTCACAATAGTAAAAACACAGAACCAACCTTGCTGCCCATCAAAAGTGGGCTGGATAAAGAAAATGTGGTACGTATACACGACTGAGTATTACACAGACATAAAGAAGAACAAAATCATGGCCTTCGCAGCAACTTGAATGCAGCTGGAGACTATTATACTAAGTGAACTATTATAGAAACAAAGAACTGAATACCACATGTTCTCACTCCTAAGTGGGTCTTGAATACTAGTCACACTAGCATATGGGTGGGATCGGCAGTTGCTGGACACTGGTAGGGGGGAGGGGAGGAACACGGGACAACACACTGGGTACCTGGTCCACTACTGGGGGAGAGAGAACCAGCTAGAAGCCCAAATTTCATGCAACCTGCTTATGTAGCAAATCCTCACTCGTACCCCACAAAGACACACATGCACATAGAAATCTAAAAACAGCTTAGAAATAGAAAATAAAAGAAAACAAGTTTTATATCCTATACCTGTAGTGGCACTTTTGATTTTGCTGGAAGATGTAAATTCACAGATTTTTCAACAGCATGTCTCTCCAATGGTTTGGTTTGAGGAAGCTGCCAAGGATAAAACACTGGCTCTTAAAAAGATTCGTATCTTGTGTACACGCACATGCATGAGCACTCACACACCCACACACGTATTTTTTTAATCAGTGAAGGAAAAAAGGATATAACACAAAGGCCAAAGTATGATCTAATTAGGTAGAAAAGAGAAGTGGCTTCTTACAGGGTTTATGTAGAACTTAAATGGGACATATATTTTTCACTGTGGTACTACCACTTTTATTGAAGTGTTAGCCAGACCACTTTTCTCAACTGTAGGAAAAGAATGTCTTTTATAAAGACAGGGAGAGGCCAGGCATGGTGGCTCATCCCTGTAATCCCAGCACTCTAGGAGGCGAAGTGAGAGGATTGCTTGAGCCCAGGAGTTCAAAAGCTGCCAGGACAGCATAGCAAGACTTCATCTCTACAAAAAAATGCAAAAATTAGCCGGGCCTAGTGGTGCATACCTGTAGTCTCAGTTACTTGGGAGGCAGGCAGAAGGCTCACCTGAGTCCAGGAGGTCAAGACTCCGGTGAGCTATAAGCATAACACTACACTCTAGCTTGGACAACAGAGTGAGACTCCAACTCAAAAAAATGGTTTTGTATTGCAACAAGATTCTTGCAATAGCACAAGACCCACTCTAAATATAATTCTGACCAAAACTCTTTTTTTTTTTTGAGTTGGAATCTCACTCCACTGCCCAGATTGGAGTGCAGTGGTATGCTCACTGCCACCCCAGCATCAACCTGCTAGACTCAGGCAATTCTTCCACCTCAATCTTCCAAGTAGCTGGATCTACAGGCACACGCTACCACAGCAGGCTAAATTTTTAAATTTTTATTGTAGAGATGAGATCACTAAGTTTCCCAGGTTGTTCTTGAACCCGTGAGTTCAGGTAATCCCTCACCTTTGCCTCCCAAAGTGCTGGGATTACAGGCTGGAACCACTGCGCCTGGTCTGACCAAGACACTTAAAAGAATAGTAAGTGTGACCAGAGCCAATGCCCAAACAAAATCAAGTAATATACACTACTTTCGTGCTCTGTAAGAACACATTTAAAATACTTGTGAAAATTCTCAACTACATACGTACCAAATGTTTGGCATTACGAAAGCATACAAAAATGTTAAACATGGAAGCTGGCTAATAAAATGACAGTTTAATTTTCCTAATTTTTCTTTATTGGTGTTTATCTGTATATTCCAAATTTCCCATAGTCAGCACATAAATAATAATTGAGTGAAACATTTGTTTTCTCATGTGTTGAAAAATTCTATTTCCTACTTTTCTTTCTTTAAAACTTCCTAAACAGCACAGACTTTGTTGATATTAAAATGAAATTCACAGAGCATGAAGCAAAGATGACCAAAGTCTCCATGACTTCTGAACGTTGAATGTCAACAAATATAAATAAGTTTTCAAAATAATAATCCTTCTGACAAAGCACGAGTTTCAGTTAGAGAAATGGCAGCATGAACGAGATTTATTGTAAAGCGTTACGTACAAACCTAAATGTTTAGACTCAGCTTGTCGACAGTCTTAAAGAAATATATATACAGACAAACATACAAATATGTTATGTTAAAAGAGAAAAGTGAGGGAGATTTTTCTGAGAAAGGCATACTTACTGGAACAGCCCATACTACTGCCCAAATGCAAAAATATATAATTATCTTCATTTTCTTTAGGAATAATAATCAAAGGCTGTTAAAAAAAAAAAAAAAAAGAACAGCACAAAATTACTTATAAAGTAAAAGATGATTACTACACTAACATTTTATTTTAGTCTGTAATATGCCTTTGGCTTTTCCTGGGTAAGGAGCATATGTCCAACTTGAGAAGACTTGTGCTATTCCAGAACATTCCTTGTGCAGTCATGGAGAATGGGGACATCATCAGGGTCAGCACTAATGTAGCCGCCTAGATTTTTTTACCTGAACCAATGAAGGCCAGCAGCCACATAGATCAAAGGGCACAGCCATAGCTTTGTCCTTCTGCCATCCTTGATGGGGTTACATTTCTCTTCTGAAGAGCTTTAATCAAGTGTTAATGCATTCTGCTAGGTTTATGCTTAAAAGAGAAAGCACTGGGAATCCCTACGCTAGAATTTAAGAGAAGGAAATTGCTAACATGAAGGAGCCTGGGCAAGTGGAAAGAACATAAATTTTGGAGTCAGGGACCAGGGTTCAAATTTTACCTCTGCTACTTGCTGAGTAAGTACGAGAAAATTAGGAGCTTTATGTTCACTCCACCTGAGCTAATAATAAATACTTGCGCCTCAGGATTGTCCTAAGGTTTAACAGAAGAATGAATGTTCTCTGTGAAGCTTTCTCCCACTGCACTTCAAAGGGTTTTAGTGTCTCTTTCCCCTTCACACCCAGCTGCTTCTGCTCACCTCACTGGTAACACACTGCACTGTTTTAAAATTGCCTGGTACTTATATGCATCCCTGTTATACTATAAGCTCCTGAGGCCCAGGGGGTATCTTGGTGATCATTGTATTCCAATGCAAAACCCAGAAAAAGACATTTGATGAATATTGTTGATAAATAAATATTTATTAGTAGAAAAGATGCCTAGCACTGTTTCAGGTGATTTGCAATCTCCTAATAAAGAAACGATAGCAATTATCATGTGAGACCTTTAAACACATGATCCTACATCCCTGTTAGATTTCAGATTCAGAAATGATCTAGTTTTTGATGAGTTAAAATAGACATTGTATAACCTATGTGAATAAAAAAATGTAAGTTCCTATCTATCATATCAGATTGGACTTCTTGATGTAATGATGCTATTAGAATAGAAAGAAAAGAGAGTTTTGCTCCCATTTCATGAACTCCCACTGGATTTATAGATTATAATTTTGCATGTAATAAAATGGCCTTGGTTGAATAATTTAATGATAATAGGGAAACATAATAAAACTTCAGTGAATATCAACCATCATAAGAATTACTGGCATTTCTCCAAGGAGAGAGGACACAGTTCCAGAGCTGCAGAGGGGGGGAAAAGTGCTTACTCTTGTAGCTGTTCAGCAGAGTGTCTAGACCTCCTTCAAAAATATATCAAGTAAAAGGAGGCTGCAGTGATCCTAGGACAAGCATAACGCTGATCTCTGAGGATGCAGAAGAGCAGCTTTGAGTAAGCAGCGTCATGCTGTCCTTTGCAAACCCAAACCTAATAATTACACAGACTCTGCTCTGCCGAAGGCGCATCTGCGCTGTGATTCAGAGGAGCCACGGCGTCCCGGAGAGGTACCTGCAACAAAGGCCAGAATGGTGTGTAGCTTTAAGCTGCAGTCCAGCAATCTGGCCACTTTGACTCTCTTTCAGCTCCACTCCAGAACATTTCCACAGTGATGCTTGCCACCGTTTGCTAAGGCAGGCACATGGCTTAAAAGACTACTATAGAAACGACCTGAATGTTACCGGCCTGAATGTTACCAGCCTGAGGGAGAGGCTTCAGAATTTCTGAAACATCCTTCAGATTATTTCATGGTTTGCCACGTGTGAAAAGAGATTTATTTAGCAATTACCAAGTTAATGAGGACAAGTAAATAATAAAATAGTGAAACGCAAAGCCAAATTAGCCTTGTCTGAAAGACTAAGGTAGATTTTATGAATCTGAGTTATCTAATTGTTTGTCAAAATGAATCAAAGTGACCAGATACCTATCAAATTTTCACCTCAGTTGGTCAGTTTTTCAGTAGCATGTCTTTCTTTTTTTCAACTCTATCTCTTCCTTACCATATAATTTTCCGTTTTTTTAATGCATACTGCCAATATGAGAAGTCAAAAGGGAAGAAAAAAATCTAGTCACAAAGTATTAACTTCTTAAAATCAAGTTGGTTTCTTCTTTGAAATTCAAAGTTCTTTCTAGAAGAATTAGTTGGTTCTGAGCAGGAAGGATGTTCCATCTTACCTTAAAAGCCTTCAAAAGGACTTTGAAAATCCAGAGTTTCTTATCTTTCTCTTTGAAGACTGAAAGTGACACACTGTCCTGGACTTTTGCATGACAATTTTGTACCTGCTGAAATTTAAACAGTTTGATAATTTTCTCAACCAATCACTGTTTAGGATCCCTGATATGGGGTTATAAAGTGTCACCATGTCTATGAAGCACATAATAACTCCCCCCACTTCCTTCACTTGCTGGTATGTATTTGCTCGCTGAACCATTCGGTTTCCAAAAGGACTAAACTTACTTTCACTTAATTAAATAGCTCCTGAGAGGCTGTTTTGCATCTTAAATATAGAGAATCAGTGAAACATATCTGAAAAGAGCCACTTAAACTCTGTCACCCTGACATTTCTTGTCTTGCTAAGGTTGGCAATCTAAGAAAACTCTAGGTTTCTTGGGTAAATATGACTGCCTATTTAAGACCCCTATCATTCCTGAGGTAAGTATTAAAGTTTCTGCGCTATAATTCAAGAAACTGTCCACATTCAACAGCCTTGATGTTGCCTGAGGGTTTTAACAATCTATAAACAGTAACTCCCATGAAATCTCTCTGATCTGACCCTAAGTAAACAGTGACATCAAGCTTAAAATTCTAACAATTTAACATTCAAACTAAATTTTAAAAATAGATATTCAAAATATCAAAACTCGTAAGTTAGCTAAACATTCAAAGGAGCACAGAAACAACAGATTTAGCTCTCAATTGTCTCTCAGTTTTTTGTGTTAGCTGTTGAATGCAAAATAGAAAGCCAGATTGCATTTCTTGGAAAGTTTTGGTGCCTGAACTAACCATTCTCTTGAACCCAGGTATACTATAATTTAGGTAATCTCTACACAATTTCTTTAATTAATGGGTTCAAAAACTTGACAATCTCTGTCTCTCCATGATCTGTTTAGAATTTTCAGGAATATGTTAATATTTTTATGTTACAATATTAAAGAGTGTAAAACACATAAGACCACTAATACAATACAATAATACAATAATATCACTACACAACAATATCCACAGAATTTATATGCAAGAATATATATAAACATATACATATATAGTATTTATATACAGCATAAAGCTTCATATAAGGAAAACAATAAAGTGGAAAGAGTGAAAGGAATAGAAAGAAGATTTGTCTTGAAGTTATGCTTTCATAGCAACCATTTTGTTTTATTTATGCAGCATATTTACTTGGGCAGCTTAAAGGGTCTAACAATTTTTTAAAAGGTTCAAGTCACTTCTGGGAGCAACACCCTGTCCCATACACACACTCACCAGTGGAGGTTGGTGAACTGAATCTGACTTCTTTTTCTTAACTTGAATTAACATGAGCTATGGTCACAGATTTTAATAACCCTCTCTTAATAATTGATAAATAGAAAGTCAATACAGATACACAAAATAGACAGAAGTGTCAGTCAACTTGACCAAATTGACATGTACAGCTCACTTCATCCACCAATAGCAAAATAAACATTCTTTTCATGTGCATGTGGACTGTTTACCAAAGCAGAACATATTTTGAGCCCCAAAATAAATCTCAATAAATTTAAAAGGCCTCAAGTCATAAAAGTTTGTTTACTGACTGCAATAGAAATCAATAACAAAAAGAACCCTAGAAAAGTACAAATATTTTAAAGTTAAATAGTACACTCCTAAGTAGCCAATGAGTGAAAGAAAAAATCAAAAGGAAAATTCAAAATATATGAAATTAGCTGAAAGTGAAAATACAGCATATCAAAATTTATGAGATGTCTAAAGCAGCATGTAGGATGAAATTTATAGCAGAAAAACTAAGTTTAAAGTAAGTAGAAGAAAAAATAAAATAATAAAACTCAGAACTGAAGTTACTTAAATAGAAAACAGAAAGACAACAGAGAAGACCAATGAAGTCAGAAGTCAATTCTTTGAAAATCTCAATAAAAATTAAGATACTATATCCAGACTAATCAGAAAAATAAAAGAGAAGACCCAAATTAGTAACATCAAGAATGAGAGAAATGACAGCACTATTGATTCTATAGACATTCTACAGAGGATAATAAGGACATACCATTAATAATTTTATACTGACAAATTAACAAATTAGATGAAATGGATAGATTATTTAAAACCATCAAAGATTACTCAAGAAAAAAATAAATGAATTGCTCCAAATCTGTTAAAGAAATTAAATTTATAGTTTAAAACCTTCCCACACAGAAAACTTGGACCCAAATAGTATCACTGGTGAGTTCAATGACATATTTGAGGATGATATCATGCCAAGTCTACATAAAATTTTCCAGAAAATTGAAAATGAAAAAACACTTCACAACTCATTCTATGATACCAACATTACCCTGATACCAAAATGAAAAACATTATAAGAAAATAATACTATTCACCAATATCCATCATAAATACTAATGTAAAAATTTTACACAAAATTTCAGTAGATCAAATTCAACATTTAAAAAGCTAACACATGATGAAAAGTTTATTCCAGATGTATAAAGTTGGTTTAACATTTTAAAATCAATCAATGAAATTCACCATATTAACAAAGTAAAACAAAAAAACCACATAATCTCATGAGACAAAGAAAACATTTCAGAAAATTCAACATTTAGCTAACTGAGAAAATAGAAGGGAACTTTCTCAACCTGATAAAAGGACCTAACACCATACTTAATGCTATAATACTAAATGCTTCCTCCTAATACCAGAAACAAGATAAGGGTATCTGCTCTTACCACTTCTATTCAATATTGTTCTTGAGTTTCTAAGACAAGAAAAGAAAAGTCATCCAAATCAGAAAGGAAGAAGTAAAACTGCTTTTATTTCAGATTATATGATCATTTATGTAGAAAATCCAGTGGAATCTATAAAAAGTTTACAGAACTAATGAGTAAGTTCAGCAAGGTTATGGGATACAATATTGATCATAAAATAAATTTATTTCTATATGCTAGCAATGAATAATCAAAACTTTAAATAAAAAACAATACATTTATAATTCAACCAAGTACAATATGTAGTGATAAATCTGAAGACTTGAACATTGAAAAACTACAAAGATTGTGGAGAGAAATTAAAAGTTATTTAAATAAATGGAGATATATATCATGATAATGAGTTAGAAGATTCCATATTGTTAAGAAAAACTTCTATTTAACATAGTATTGGAAGAAGTCTTAGGCAGAGCAATCAGGCAAGAGAAAGAGTTAAGAGGTATCCAAATAGGAAATGAGGAAGGTAAATTTTTGCTGATGATATGATTCTATAACAAGAAAACTCAAAAAATTTCACCAAAAATTTCTAGCACTGATAAACTACTTCAGTAAAGTCTGGGGATACAAAATCAATGCTTAAAAATCAATAACTTCTTATACAGCAACAACAAACAGGCTGAGAGCCAAACCAAAACCACAAACCCATTCACAATAATCATACAAAAAAATAAAATACTTTGGGATACACCTAACCACAGAGGTGAAAGATTTTTACAATGAGAACTACAAAATGCTGCTCAAAGAAATTAAAGATGACAGAAACAAATGGGAAAATATCCCATGCTCATGGATTGGAAGAGACAATATTGTTAAGATGTCCATACTACCCAAAGCAATCTACAGGTTCAACACAATCCCTATCAAACTGCCAGCATCATTTTTCACAGACCTAAAAAAGGCAATCCTTAAATTCATATGGAAGCAAAAAGAGTCTGAATAGCCAAAGCAATCTCAAGCAAAAGCACAAAACTGGTGGTATCACACTGCCAGACTTTTCTGCACAATAAAAGAAGCCATCAACAGGGTAAAGAGACAACCCACAGAATGAGAGAAAATATTCACAAACTATGTGTCTGACAAAGGCCTAATATCCAGAATCTATCAATAACTCAAATGAATCAACAGGAAAAAAAAATAACCCCACTAAAAAGTGGGCAAATGAAATGAAATGACACTTCTCAAAGGAACAAATACAAGTGGTCAACAGACATATGGGAAAAGGATCAACTTCACTAATCATCAGAGAAATGCTTATCAAAACCACAATAAAATACCATATCACACCAGTCAGAATGACTATTATTAAAAAGTAAAAAAAACAACAGATGTTGGCAAGGCTGCAGATAAAAGGGAGCATTTGTACACTGTCGGTGGAATGTAAGCTAGTTCAACACCAGTGGAAAGCAGTTTGGAGATTTCTCAAAGAAATAAAAATAGATTTGCCATTCTACCCAGCAATCCACTACTGGGTATGTACCCAAAGAAGTATAAATCGGTCTATCAAAAAGACACATGCACTTACATGTCTAGTATAGCACCATTCAAAACAGCAAAAATGTAGAACCAACCCAGGTGCCTATCAACAGTGGACTGGATGAAGAAAATATGGTACATGTACACCATGGAATATTACACAGCCATAAAAAATAACAAAATCTTGGCATTTGCAGCAACATGGACACAGCTGGAGGCCATCATTCTTAGCAAATTATCAAAGAAACAGAAAACAGAACTACATATTCTCACTCATAAGTGGGAGCTAAACACTGAGCACACATGGGCACAGGATGGGAACAACAGATACTAGACACTGCTAAGGGGGGGAAGAAGAGAGGGGAATAAGGGTTGAAAAACCACCCACTGGGTACCATGCTCATCACCTGGGCAGCAGGTTCATTAGATGCCCAAACCTTACTATCATGCAATAGACCTAGGTAACAAACCTGCACATGTTCCCATTGAATCTAAAATCATAACAAAAAAAAACTTTTAAAATATTGTTAAAATGTCAATTTGCCCAAAATTTATCTATCAATTCAATACAATGCCAATTAAAATCCATGAAGAAACTTAGAAAGTTATTCCAAAATTAATGTGGAAATTCAAGAAAATTAGAATAGCCAAAGCAATTTTTCAAAAGAAAAAGAGGGTCATTAGGTTAGCTTAGACTTGCCCAGTGAATCTCTTTATTATAAGGTTGACTGATTAATAAACTTAATTATATCAGCCAAACCCCTTGTGCCACCTGACAAGACACAATCATAGAAATGATATCTCATTATATTCACAGGTTCCATTTACACTCAAAGAGGAGGGGATTATACAAGGGTGAAAATTCTTATAATTCTACTTGCCACACATTTTAATCTATAATGACAAAAATATATATATCAGTGGGTGCCTGAGGTCAAGGGGTGAAGGGAGTGGGAGAAAGGAATTATAAAGGACCACAAGGAACTTGAATGGATACTTTTCTTTGTCTTAAATTGTGGTGATGGTTTCATGGGTATATATATGCATCAATATTTATAAATAGCACCAGGTGTGGGTGTGGTGGTTCATGTCTGTAATCCCAGCACTTTGGGAGGTGAGGGTAAGAGGAGAGCCTGAGCCCAGGGGTTTGAGACTAGCCCAGGCACTGGGCAAGATCTCATCTCTATAATAAATTTTAAAAATCAGCTGGGCATGGTTACAAGCACCTGTGGTTCCAGCAACTTGGAAGGCTGAGGTAGAAGGACACCTGAGCCCAGCAGGTTGACACTGCAGTAGTCATGAACATGCCACTGCACTCCAACCTGGGTGTCAGAGTGAGACTCTAACTTAAAATATATATATATCAAATTGCACAGTATAAATGTATGCAGTTTGTTGTGTTATATCTCAATAATGCTATTAGAAAAAAAATTAACACATTTCTTCTAGACTCATTTCAAATCCTGTAAATTGAGAAGTTAGAACTAAGGTTTTAATAAGGAATTCCCAAAGGGAAACATATACCCTAATTTATTGTGGAAACCAAACAATTAACTAAAATTTGAGATCTGGACTCAGAAATCTACATCAATTTCATAACTAAATAAGTTATCTAAGAACACTTAATTAGGATTGTTTCTCTATTCCTAAGAGTTTTAAAGTGCACTCCTGACCTAGTGACTCTTCTAGTACCATAATTTTGAACCATCTGCCTTCCTTGAATAAACAGTAGCTGAGCCAAATATCAAAACTAAGACAGAAATAACAATAGTAGCATAACCATAGAAAATGAGTCAACTCGAATTATTTTAAGTTAGCCGGGCTCGGTGGCTCAGCCTGTAATACCGCGCTTTGTGAGGCTGAGGTGAGTGGATTGCCTGAACCCGTGGGTTCAAGACCCACCTGGGCAACTTGGTGAGACCTCATCTCTACAATAAATTAAAAAATTAGCCGGGTGTGGTAACATGCACCTGTAGTTCCAGCTACTTGGAAGGTTGAGGCGGAAGGATTGCCAGAGCCCAGCAGGTCGAGGCTGCGGTGACCGGGAGCGGCCACTGCACTCCAGTATGGGCAACTGAGTGAGACTCCAACTCAAAAAAAAAAAAATTATTTTAAGTTGGCACACCACTTGTTCACAATCTAGCACAAGGCATTTGAATAGGAGTCTTCTGTGTATGAAGATTTGCAACAGTCTTGTGACAATCTTTGACTGCTGGAAGTTTAAAAGGTAAAAACTTCCTATTTAATTGTCCAGTAGCAGATGAATGCCAGTGCAATTTAGAAAACAGACACAGCATTAATTCTGAAGATAAGATTAGCACTTAAATGGGTGGACTTTGAGTAAATCCTCCATGGTGTGGGTGGGCCTCGTCCAATCAGTTGAATAACTAAATAGAACAAAAGACTGACCTTCCCTAGATAAGGAGAAATTTTTCAGCAGACAGCCTTGGACTTGAACCACAACATCAGCTCTTCCCTAGGTCTCCAGCCTGCCCAACCACTCCACGGGATATGGTCTAGCCAGCATCAATAAAGTGAGGCAATTCTTTAATAAATCTCTTTCTATAGATACATCCTACTGGTTCTGTTTCTTGGTAGATCCTAGCCGAATAAATGTGAGTCCTTTTCTCATCACTAATTTCCTTGTGATTGTTGGCAAAGTGTTATATTTTAAATAAGCCCTCAAATTTTGACAATTTATTTTATTCAATATAACAAGTAAAGTACTAATCTTTGATGAAAATGGAAGTTCAATGGCTTCCATTCTCACTCTCTGAGTGGGTGCCGAACCTCCTCACAAGCTTGTCTGCAGGCATTCTCTGTCCTACCCACCAAATCTCCCACACAGATACCAGAAAAATCTTTCTAAAATGCAAATCTAACTGTCACTACTTTGATTCAGACTTTTAAGTGGCTCTTTAGTCTGGCTTTGAACTTCTCAAATGACCCAGTCTCCACGTGGGTCACTCCCCTTTGAGAACCCATGAGACCTGGATCACAGAGAATCAGGCCCAAGATGTGGCTGGGATGTGGTTGCCAGGTGTCCTGTATTGAAGGATGTTGGATACAGGAGTCCCGTATTAAAGGATGTTGCCCTATGTCCCATATTGACTTTGTCAGGAAGCTGTCAATGTCCCTATAGTCAGATTTTTTCCCCCAATCATTACAAAAATTTGGCAGTTAGTGTTAGCTTTCTACCACAGTAATTGATGCTTAAATCTTTTAAATGGCAACACTAGCTGAAAATCATACCTCCACAAATAAAAATCTGCACAATTCCTTATGATTCTTCTTGCAGGTCTGGCTGAGGGAAGACTCAAAGGGGAGGACCTGAGAATTAAAATACTTGTTTTTCACATTCAAAAGAGGAAGACTGTTCTTTGGCTAAAATACCAACTCACGAATAAGTAACTACCATTAATTAGCAATCACAGATCAGTATACATGCTCTAAACAACCAGCCAATCAGTAACAACTTTGCTTCAAGACTGGTTTTTTTCTGAAAGTTAGCAAATCAATGGCCCAAGTTCTGGAGGTCAGCTAATCATGGTGCCTTGACAACCAATCGGTAAATGCCTCACTCCAGTGACCACACTTAACACACATGCACGTCCATCAATCCTTGGACATGCCCACTCTGAAAGCCTACCAATCCCTGAATGACAGGTTTTCCGAAACAATGATTTGGAAAGACTGTGCTTTATAAATACACAGTAGGCAAAGAGGAAGTTCACCTTTTTTGTATCAGATGTAGTTCAGTTTATTGATAGTTCACAATTTGCAACTCTTAACTGTTTAGCCCCTGTTTATGCTTGGTTATAATGTCCGACTTGTGAATAACAAACTTTAGCAAATGTCAGGTTATCAAATCCAACCTTTTCAACTCTAGTGGCAGTTGATCTTTATCTAATTTGTGTATACTTGAACTTTAACCTGCCAAAACATATAAATTTTGTGATAAATTTTCTGAACAATGGATGTTTATTAAATGAGGAAAAAGTCCTTTGGAAACTCTTACTGCAGTTCTTAATTGTCCATTTAGTATAAAAATGATCCAAAGTCAGATGATATAAACCAGCATATACTAACTAAACCTAAGAGATACATGATTTCCTCAACTAGTACAAAAATGTGATAAAAAATAACTAAAATCATAATTTTTTATTTTTATTTTTAAATAGAGGCAGGGTCTTTCTATATTGCCCAGGCTGGTTTCATACTCCTGGGTTCAAGCAATCCTTCCACCTGGGCATCCCAAAGTGCTGGGAATACAGATGTGAGCCATTGTGCCCAGCCTAAAATAATAAAATTTTCAGAGAAATTCAGATGAGAAAGATAACATCATCACAGCAGAAACTGTGACTGCCTTTGTCTTTGTCTGTTCAGGCTTCTGTAACAAAATATGAGTGGCTTATGAACAACAGTAATTTATTTAATTCTAGAGGCCAGGAAGTCCAAGACTTAGACTCCGTCAGATTTGGCATTTGGTGATGGCCTACTTCATAGATGGCACCCTCTCACTGAGTCCTCACATGGTAGAAGGGGCAATTAAGCTCCTTCTGGGCTCTTTTAAAAAGGTGCTAATCCCAGTGAAGGAAGGGCCTTCATGACCAAATCAACTTCGAGAAGCACCATCAATAATAATACTACAGCATGAAGGACTATTTCTGAAGAATTTATTTCTGCATATAAATTCACTGGGGATGGGTGTGGGGGACACAAGCATTCAGACCATAGCAGCCTTCCATATTGGGTGTCATCGGTCTTTCAACTCAAAAGAGGGTTTGAAAGTGCTGCTACCAGCCAGGCTCGGTGGCTCAGCCTGTAATTTCGCACCTTTGGGAGGCTGAGGTGAGTGGATTGCCTGAACCCGCGGGTTCAAGACCCACCTGGGCAGGCGAGACCTCATCTCTACAATAAATCAAAAAATTAGTCAGGCGTGGTAGCTCGCACCTGTAGTTCCAGCTACTTGGAAGGTTGAGGCGGAAGGATCGCGGGAGTCCCAGCATGTCGAGGCTGCGGTGGCCGGGAGCGGCCACTGCACTCCACTCTGGGTGACAGTGAGACTCCAACTCAAAAAAAAAGAAAGTGCTGCTACCAGAAGTATTTTCTGACTCCAAAATTACAGGCAAATTATCAAGTGCCAGGATGAAATACACTGCAATAATTATTATAATGTAATCATTCGATTCACAGTTACAGAGCTTCTGGGAGATCAAAAGCCTGGTGCTTTTATGTCATAGCTAAGAATGCGAGTAATTATAATGTGGAAAACATGTTCCCTTTGCTTCTGCAATATTCTTATGAAAAGAGGTTACTTATGGGGCTATTGTGAGTCAAATATCTTCCAGATGAGACTTGGAACATAAAGAGAAATGTTTACCGAGGCTCAATTTTTTTTTTTTTGAGTTGGAGTCTCACTCCGTCACCCAGACTGGAGTGCAGTGGCTGCTCCCGGCCACCGCAGCCTCGACCTGCTGGGCTCCAGCGATCCTTCCGCCTCAGCCTTCCGAGTAGCCAGAATTACAGGCATGTGCTACCACGCCCAGCTGATTTTTTGATTTATTGTAGAGATGAGGTCTCGCTGCCCAGGCAGGTCTCGAACCCGCAGGCTCAGGCAATCCACTTACCTCAGCCTCCCAAAGGCGCGGGATTACAGGCTGAGCCACCGAGCCCAGCTGGGGCTCTATTATTTATCAATTTAGCATTGATGTGGAAAATTGTACTTCTCTTGGTGGTGATAATATGAACATGAATTTTGACCGATCTTTGCATACAAATGCAGACAATGTTTATTCAAAGCTGAAGCAAAATGTGGACTGGAAATGGTTGACTATCCTGCCATGTTCCGAATAGTGCAGCTCAAATAGCATCTGATTTTATTTCTGTTGATACTGAAGTCATTGTCATAAAATTGTTCTCCTACCTCTGCATTTATACATTCAAACTGAACAGTTAAACTATTTTTGTGATTTTGCTGGCATTCAGTAGTCTTCAATTCTCTGCATTCAGAAACCCACTGTATCTCTTAAACAAAGAGAACAAAGGCTTTTGAGAGAATCTTCAGGTTATTTGAAACACTTAAATCACACTCTAATTCTGAAGGAAAGGCTCCCAAAATTTGTATTGACTTTTAAAATAATCTATTGAGTGAGGTTGACTTATTTCTTTTTCTTTCTTTTTTTTTTTTTTTTTTTGAATTGGAGTCTCACTCTTGTCACCCAGGCTGGAGTGCAGTGGTACGCTCATGGCCACCGCAGCCTTGACCTGATGTGCTCAGGTGATCCTTCCACCTCAGCCTTCCAAGTAGTTAGAACTACAGATGCATGCCACCATGACCGGCTAGTTTTTTTGTGATTTATTGTAGAGACAAGGTCTCACCAAATTGCCAAGGCTGGTCTTGATCCCTCAGGCTCAGGCAATCCTCTCTCCTCGGCCTCTCAACGTGCTGGGATTACAGGCTGAGCCACCACAACCAGCCTACTTATTTCTTGATCATATCTCTTTATATCTTCAATATCTCTTTAACAAGCATTATGCAAATTGAAAGAAGAGAAAACAGTGTTATTGAAATACTCCAATCCTTACAGAAAATTGTTAAATGCATCAATAAATAATTGCAGAAGAATTAGTCTTTTAAGTGTTCTTAAAGGGAACAGCATTATTTTGAACAGGAAAATAAATTGCAACTTGATATGAATAAATACTACAGCACTAGTCATGACTATCTTGAGAAATAATTTGATCTCTTGAAGTATGTGATTATTTTATGTGGTTATTACTAGACAGACACTCTTCTAGCACGGAGATAAGTGGAATGATCATGTGTAGTATTGAAGAAGAAGGAAATAACATTGGCAACAATGTTTTTGTCAGTGGATATATTTTAAAAGTCATTGATCATGAGATACAATGTAACCCAGAATAATTATAAAGCTAGTTATGCCTTGAAAAATGATATATACTTCAACAAAACAAATTTGAAAAGCAATTCTTGGAACTATTTTCTTTATCCCAATACATCTTCAGTATACCGGCTCAAAATGCTAATGTTGAATGATTTTTTGTTTGTTTTTTTCCATTAATGAATGTTCAATGGTCAGAAAGAGACAAAAAATTTGGATGTGACCACTGTAGAAGCTATGTTAAAATGTAAATAAAATGTAGATTGCAACTACAAGATATTTTATAAGTAAATTCTGAAAAACCAGTCACTTTAAGGAGAACCAAATCATCAGGGAAAAAGAATTAGAGAGTTATAGAATTGAGGCATTTATCATATATTTCAGAGGAACAACAAACACTTTAAGTATGTGCCAGGCAATATTTTTCTTTTATCTCAATGTACATAACCATAGGTAATCAGAAACCACTCCGATTTGGCTGAGCATTCTGTATTTTTACTTGGGTCTGGTGACCCAAGACCGGGTTTGATCAGCAGATGTAAGGCTGCTTTCCAGGTGGTATTCATGTGATTTGTCTGTGCAGGAAAGGCAATGAGATACTCAAAGAATCAGTGGTCTCATATTCTGGTACAGGTACCGATTAACTTTATTGGGTTTCAAGATCTCCCTGGATCTCAAAGTTCATCACCTCCAAGATCAATTCTGAGGAGAAAAACTGGGACAAGACTGCAGAGTTTTTTAGATCAATCTGCTACAATAGAACATTTTCTCAACCTGAGCAGCTACTTCAGGCTGTAATAGAACGCTTCTAAGCCCAGTTATATCACATTTTGGCTACCATTCATTTAGTCAGTAGATATGTAAGGGAAAAGATTATGCTAAGCTCCATGAAGAACACTGGTTAAATTTTTTAAAGGTGCCTTGTCCTTACAGTACTTCCATTCTGCAATTCATCAGAGACATTTCTACTGATTACCACTTATGTGACAGACTTTACATATCTTGCTTATAGTATCTTTTAATTTTATTTATATATTACTTATATATAAACTTTGCTACATATATTCATTAAGACCATAGATCATTCTTCTTTGTTTTTTGATAGATAGTATTTGTACATATGTATAGGGCATATGTGATATTTTCATACATTCACACAAAATATAACAATCAAATCAGGGTATTTAGGATATTGAGCACCTTGAACATTGGTCATTTCTTTATGTTAGGAGCACCTTAAATCTTCTCTTCCAGCTATTTTGAAATATACAATATATTATTGCCAACAGTAGTCATCCTACTGGAATACAAAACACTAGATCTTTTTCCCTCTTTCTAACCATATATTTGTACCCATTCATCAATTTCCCTTCATCCTCCATTCCCACCTTTCCCAGCCTCTGGTAACTATCATTCCAAAAGCTTCCACATGTAAGTGAGAACACACGATATTTGCCTCACTGTGCTTGGCTTATTTCACTTAACATAATGACCTCCAGTTTCATCCATTTTGCTGCAAATAACAGGATTTCATGTTTTTTATGGCTGAATAATATTCCATGGTGTATATCTATGCCACATTGCTTTTTATCCACTCATTTATTGATGGGCACTTAGGTCAATTCCATATCATGGCTATTGTGAATAGTGCTGCTGTAACCATGGAGAGTGCGGGTATTTTTTTAATATATAGATTTCCTTTCCTTTGGATAAATACCCAGAAGTGGGATTGCTGAATTGTATGGTAATGCTATTATAGTATTTTGAGAAGCCTCTGTACTGTTTACCATAATGGCTGTACTAATTTACCTTCCCACCAACAGTGTCTAAGGGTTTCCTTTGCTCTGCATCCTTGCCAGCATCTGTTGTTTTTTGTCTTTTTTATACTGGCAATTCTAACTGGGGTAAGATGATATCTTATTGCAGTTTTGATTTGCATTTCTCTGATAATTAGTGATGCTGAGCATTTTTTCCATATTTCTGTTGGCTATCTGTATCTCTTCTGAGAAATGTCTATT
The DNA here is from genome assembly GCF_000164805.1 of Carlito syrichta. NCBI lineage: Eukaryota > Metazoa > Chordata > Mammalia > Primates > Tarsiidae > Carlito > Carlito syrichta. Next base: position 270,205 of record NW_007257915.1, on the reverse strand, counting down.
CAGATCCTTTGCCCACTTTTTAATGGGATTCTTTGGGGTTTTGTTGTTATGGTTGTTACTGTTTTTGCTGTTCTGTTGTTTGAGTTTCTTGTTCTGAATATTAGTCTCGTGTCAGGTGAATAGTTTGCAAATATCTTCTCCCATTCTACAGTATATCTCTTCAACCTATTGATTGTTTCCTTTGCTCCGGAGAAACTTTAGCTTAATATAGTCTCATTTGTCTATATTTGCTTTTGTTGCCTATGCTTTTGAAATTTTAGTCATAAAATCTTTGCCTAAAGAATTTCTCCTAGTTTTCTTCTAGTAGTTTTATAGTTTTTGGTCTTATGTTTAAGTCTTTAATCCACTTTAAGTTGATTTTTGTATATGATGAGAGATAGGAGTCTAGTTTAATTATTCTACATATGGATATCCAGTTCTCTCAGCACCATTTATTAAAGAGACTGTCTTTTCCCCCAGTGTATATTCTTGGCAACTTTGTCAAAAATGAGTTCACTGTAGGTGTATGAATTTATTTCTGGGTTTTCTGTTCTGTTCCTTTGGTCTATGTGTCTGTTTTTATGCTAGTACCATACTGTCTTGGTTACTGTAGCTCTATAGTATAATTTGAAGTCAGGTCATGTGGTGTCTCCAGCTTTGTTCTTTATGCTCAGTATTGCTTTGGCTATTTGGGGTCTTTTGTGCTTCTATACAAATTTTAAGATTATTTTTTCTAGTTTTTTGAAGGATGTCATTGTTATTTTTATTTGGATAACATTGAATGTGCAATTGCTTTGGATACTATGGTCATTGTAACAATATTGATTCTTCCAATCCATGAGCATGAGATATTCTTCCACTTTTTTGTGTCCTCTTCAATTTTTTTTTGGTCAGTATTTTGTAGTTTTTCTTCTAGAGGTCTTTTATCTCCTTGATTAAATTTATTCCTAGGTAAATCTTTTGTAGCTATTGTAAATGGGATTACTTTCTTTTTTTTTTTTTAAGCCAGTTTGTTATTGGTGTAAAGAAACACAATGATTTTTATATGTTGATTTCGTATCCTCCAACTTTATTGAATTCATTTAGCAGTCATTCTGCTTTTAAATAAGGCAACTTGGGCAACTCCTTCAGGTCCCCCTCCCACTGTGGGAGATTTTCTGTCCTCTCAATAAATCCTGCTTTAATAAATAAATAAATAAATAAATAAGGCAACCACTGATATCTAAAAACTTTTATATAAAATACATTAAAAGAAAATAAATTAATCTCAGGGAGTTTTTCACTGATTTCTACTGGCATCAAAATGACACATAATCAGAATACAAACATAACTCCAGGTTCTGGAAGCAATTAAAATAATTGTTTTTAAAACTTTTTCCAAGATTAGAAAGAGTTTATCCCTACATATGAAAAAATACTGATTTATAAAGTACTTTAGACAAAAAATGCTTAGAAAATAAAAATAGAAACATTCAAGCAGTGTTTTTCCAAGGTTCTTTTTTAAATCATAAGCCACAGTAAGAAATACATTTTATATCTACTCAAATATTATATATATTTGTGTATATATGGAGGGAACTCCTAAAAGACAGAATTATCTTTTTGGAGGATGGGCTCCTTGTAGTACAGCTTCTCCCACTAGGTAAGTGTTGTTTTCTTTTCCTTCTTTTTTGGTAAAATTTATTTTAAAGATGTGGGATACAATTCAGGGTTAGGTACGTAAGTGGTCATTGTACAGGTGAAGTTTGGATCTCCCATTCATTCTCACTTCATCTGGTTTTGGATCAGGTAGCCTTATTAGTGTTATGTGTTTCCCTCATTTGTCCCCTGACAGTGTTCCGCTACTGCCAATCCCTTTCATATAGTATTATGATAAATGTTCAAGGTCCACTAATGAGTGAGTGTGGTATTCTTTGTTTCTGTGATAGATCACTGAGCATGATAGACTCTAAATCCATCCAAGTTGCTGCAAAGTTCATAATTTTGTCCTTGTTTATATCTGTGTAATATTCCATCATGTATATGTACCACATTTTTTGTATCCAATCCACTTTTGATGGGCAGCATGGTTGGTTCCATGTTATATGAATAAACACTTCTCAAAAGAAGACAAATCAGCAGCCAACAGATACATTAAAAAAATACTCAGCCTCACTTGTTATCAAAGAAATGCAAATCAAAACCACACTGAGATACCACCTAACTACAGTCAGGATAGCCATCACTAATAACTCAAAAAGCAACAGATGCTGGAGAGTATGCAGAGAAAAGGGAACACTTCTATACTGTTTGGTGGGAGTGAAAATTAGTACAACCTCTGTGGAAAACAGTGCGATGATTTCTAAAAGATCTAAAAATCAACTTTCCATACAACCCAGCAATTCCCCTTCTGGAAATACACCTGGAGGAGCTCAAATCATTCTACAGAATAGATGCCTGACCATGCATGTTTATTATAGGTAAGTGTGCTAGGAACCCATTGGTATCTGTGTTCTTTGCATTGTTTTGAGAGGCTGCATTAGTCTTCAGTAAAGGTTTTTTGGTTTTGGTTTTGTTTTTGGCGATTCTTTCAAATGTTTGCCCATTTCATGATGGTGATTTACTAATGTAACTGCCCACACCGTGCTGGGTATTCAGCAGTTTTTGACCAAAATAACACGCCCATGCTCCACCCTTCCTATTCACTCAATCTTGCCAAAGCAACTTTTTTTTTTGCTTCTTGGATGAAAAAAGCCCTCAAAGGGAAACATTTCACTGGTGTGGAAGAGGTGAAATAAAAAGCTGCAGAAGCACTAACAGGCATCAAAATGGATGAGTTCAAAAACTGTTTTGAGCAGTGGGAAAAGCATCTCAATAGGTGTATTGCATCAAAAGGAGAGTACTTTGAAGGTGACTCAAGTTTAAACATGTAAGAGTGGATACACAATTTCTTATAAATAAATTCTGGGATTTTTAGAGTCCCCCCTCATATAGTCATTTTTCAGTGTCCATGAGGAATTGATTCCAGGTTTTCCCAAGGATACCAAAATACATGGATGGCTCTTATGTAAAAATGACATAGTATGTGCATGTAACTTATCCACATCCTCTTGTATACTTTAAATCATCTCCAGATGACTTATAACACCTTATACAATGGAAATGTTAAGAAAATTGTTATTCTGTATTTTTAACATTTGTTTTATTTTATTTTATTTCTGAATATATTGTATTTTCGTTTGTTTGGGGTTTTTTTGAGTTGGAGTCTCATTCTGTCACCCAGACTGAAGTGCAGTGGCTGCTCCTGGCCACCACAGCCTCGACCTGCTGGGCCCCAGCGATCCTTCCGCCTCAGCCTTCCAAGTAACCGGAATTACAGGCAGGCGCTACCATGCCCGGCTGATTTTTTGATTTATTGTAGAGATGAGGTCTCGCTGCCCAGGGGGGTCTCGAACCCACGGGCTCAGGTAATCCACTCACCTCAGTTTCCCAAAGGCACGGGATTATAGGCTGGGTCACCAAGCCTGGCTTGTATTTTCAATTAGTTGAATCCATGGATACAAACCCCATGGATATGGAAAGCCAACTGTATATATATATATATACACATATATATATATACACACATATGTATGCATATGTATGTATACATATAGTGTCAGTATGTATGTGTATACATTTGTGTGTGTAAGTGCGTGTATATAGATATATAGTATCAATCCTCACTATTCACAAATCCATATTTGCTAAATTTGCCTATATGTAAATTTTAATTAACATTTACTTGAAACCCTAAAATGCTTGCAGTGATTTCATCGTAAATTAAAAATATACTTGTGAATAGAGAGCAAAAAATTTGAGTTGCCCTCCATGGAGTTTCCCAACTTAGGTCAAACAAGGTCAAACACTCAGCCTTTCTGTTTCCAATTCTCCTACAGTAAACAAGTGTCTTGTATGTGGTCTATTTGGTGCCACTTTTTTTTTGTATTTTTGGTGATTTCACTGTCTAAAACACCCCCAAGTGTAGTGCTAAAGTGCTATCTAGCTGCACAGAAGGCTGTTATGTGCCTTAAAGGGAAAACATGTTGGATGAGCATTCAGGCATGAGTTATAGCACTGTTGGTGTGAGTTCAGTGTCAATGAGTCAATGATAAATTTTAAACAAGATGTCTTTAAAAAGAAATGCACACAAAACAAGATTACGTACTGATTAGTTGCTGAAAATGATGTAGTCAGAGACACGTAGGGCCCTAACCCTGCACTTCCCCTAAGGGAGATGCCTCGGTTTTCAAGGCAACTTTATAGAGCATAATTAACATATTAATATGACAAGAATTAAATTTGTGTGTGTGTGTGTATCAGAAACAATTTTCATGAAATGTAATACTTACCCTTACTCTGTGTGACACACTTTGATAATTTCTACTATGTCCCTTTCTAAGATGCTGGCTACACATATACACAACGGAATATTATATGGCCACAAAGAAGGACAAAATTATGAACTTCACAGCAGCTTGGATAGATTTAGAGTCTATCATCCTCAGTGATCTATCACAGAAACAAAGAGCTGAGTACCACATGTTCTCACTCACAAGCAGACCCTGAACATTTATCATGCTACTGTAAGAAAGGAATCGGCAGTAGCAGGACACTGTCAGGGGGGAAGAAGGAAGGAAGACACAAAACATCAATAAAGGTACCTGATCCCAAACCAGGCAAAGTGGGGACCAAAGGAAGGCCCAAACTTCACCTGTACAATGACCACTTATGTAACTAATCCTGAATTGTACCCCACATCTTTAAAATAAAAAATTTTTAAGTGCTCGTTATAATGATTTCAACTCCTTAAATTGGTCTTATGATGCATTAATACATCATGATAGGCAGCTGGAAAACATTGATATACTTCAGCACACAGAAAAAAAACAATTATTTTCTAAGATTAGCAAATAAAGTCAGTATTAGAGGCTTCTGGGAAAGATGACAGGCATAGTTTAATGATTATCTTCTTATGGAATCTGAAGACTGAGAGCAAAAGGGTCTTAGGTTTCCATTATGTTTCATCCTTTTGATGCCTTGTTATTTTCTATTTTCTCATTGAACAGGTAGCAGCTATCAAATATAAAATTTTCTTAAATTTATGAACACCATTTTTCTCTCTGACATCTGAGGGAGTTTGTAATCTTCTAGACATGATGCAGAAATGTTTGGTTCGTAATCAAGTCTGAGGCAAGAGGGCCAGAAGCTTTTACAGATGAAAAAGTGGGTAGTCATTCCTTGCACGCTTAACAAAACGGACTTTTCCTACATTTCCGCAAACATGGTTGGAATTGTCCTGTGTGGGTCATTGACTTAAAGGGGCAGTGGCAGGACTGCTCAAGCTTCATCCTCACGGGTTACTGGCCCGGTGGGGGATTCAGCTACAATTAATCTGTTCTGCTATAGTAAAGGAAGAATTTCTATCATGATTATTAATTAGTTATTAATAACATGACATGTCTTAGGACCAAGATAAATAACCCCAACATGGCAGTGATTTTATAGCTTAAGAGAGATGTAAGGTTGCTTCTGTCACAACTCGACACAAGCCAGGCAGCATTTTGCTAGGCAGTGACTGCAGGTCCCAGTCTGTTTCCACCTTGTTGTTCCACCATCCTGAAGCTTCTAGGCTGCCCTGGGTTTATCTGTCTGGCAGTTGAGGAATGGAAGATACATAGCACAAATGATCACACTGGATATTTTAAAAATCAGGTGTGGATGTGTTTCTTCACTTTTGTTCACATTCTGTTGGTCAGAACCCAGACACGAGGCCAACCCAACCCCAAAGAAAGCCAGGAAATGCGGAAGAACACCCAGATAAGGGCAGGCATCGGTATTCTCTGCCACAGCCCGAAAAGGTTCCCCAGCCCACATGTTGACAGCCGCGTTTGTGCAGGGGGCCTGTCTGTTGGTGGAGTCAGTGTGGCTGGGGACACTTTCAGATAGCTGTAAGGCACTGTTGAATTCTCTTCATCCACAGTTCTTATAAATACTATTGTTGTTGTCTTTAATACAAATATATGAGGTCCTTTCTAAAACTACTTTAAATATGGAGATTAAGAAGGAGGCAGAGGCAGACCTAAAATATGGGTTATTCCTCCAAATGTCTTATCATATCTGGAATTAGCATTTTTCATTACATATCTCCTATATCATTTATATCTGAATTGCCTTGGTTCAAACCATCAACTCTAAATTTGTTAAAAATATGACTTTCAGAGAGTCATCTGTAACCTATCAAATCAGACTCTATCTGGATGGAACCCAGGAATCTGCATTTTGAGTTGCTTCTTACATGCACTGATATTTGAGAGTCACTGCTCAGCCTGAACCGAGCTACCTTCCACTTGGAAAATGAGTCTGCCGATGATTACTAAATAAGTTCAGATCTGAAGGCCAATTTCAATCTCCTTTCCTAAATAAGAAAGTCAAGCATGGAAAAACACTAAAGTTTTAAATTGTCATAATGTTGACTGCAACAAATGATGACAGAGCCAAGATGATCAAGGCAAGGAAAAGAAAGCAGGATGGGCTTTACTTGGACACCAAAACTCCTCAAAATGTCATTGTGTGTGAGTGTGTGTGTGTGTGTGTGTGTGTAAACCTCATCTCTACTACTTCCTTTCTCATCACATTTTCTAACTCCACTCTCCCCTGCCCTTCTAAGCACCTACAAAACAAAAACCACCTGCCAGCCTCACCTTTATGCTAATGTGAAATGGTGTAATAACATCCTCAGCACAGGGCTGCTGTGAGGATTCAACAGGATAACACATGTGATGTGTGTAACCCAACTGCTGACACCCAGGAAGTTAAATCAATGCCAACAATCGTCAAGAGCTAACATAAACACCAACAGACCCATGGTGCTTCTGGGCTCCAAAAGTCATTCCAAGGCAGGCCAGCAAACTGAAGGACCTGATACACTATTACCCAGGGAAGGTTGTGCATGTATACTAGTGATCCCAATGCATCCATCATGGCATCCCCCAGGGAACAAGTTAGGAATGCCAGACCACCCAAGTTCACCCTGACCCATGGAGTATTGCCAGGGTAAATAACACAAAGTTACCACGACTACCACCCAACACACCCACTCACAGAAGGTTTTAAGCCAAATGTAAATCAGTGGATAACTTGCCTACACTTGCCTCTTATAGACATGGCCTTGTAGTCTCCTCAAACAACAAACCACCCTTCAGTTCAGCAAATGACAGGGTTCAATTTTAAAGGGTCTATCTGCTCCCTCACAGGGATGTGGCAGGAAGGTGGTGTGGGGGTGGGGAGGGAGAAGGGACCTAAAATGCCTTAAGGCCACAGGAAGACTCTGCCTGTTTTGCACGTGCTGTTATGAATTTTAATAAGTGAAAGCTAACAAGACAATGTCTCCTTCAATTCCAGTATGCAAGAGCTGAGCAAAGCTAAAAAGAGACTATTGGATGGCATTGAAGAGTTCTTCCAAAATATCGGTGGAAGGGGCCTGGTAAAGGGAAAAGAGCATGCGTGTGCTTCAAACTCTAGATCACAACCCATTAACAGGTCATAAAATTAATTTTAGATTTGTCATTTTTTGTTTTTGTTTTTAGTTGGGGTCTCACTCTGTCACTCAGGCTACAGTTCAGTGGCATGATCATAATGTGACTCGAGGCAGCCTCAACTTCCCGTGCTCAGGCCATACTTTCACCTTATCCTCCAGAGTAGCTGGGACTACAGGAGCGTGCCACCACGCCTAGCTAATTTTTTGATTTATTATAGGGAAGAGGTCTCACCATGTTGCCCAGGCTGGTCCTGAACTCCTGGGCTCAAGCAACTCAGTCTCCTAAAGTGCTAAGATTACAGGTATGAGCAACCACACTTGACCAATTTTCATTTGTTTCTTAAAAACTAAAATAAAATTTCCAATCAATAGTGTCCAGCAAAATGAATAAATAAATAAAATAAAAAGGAATAGAAAAAAATAGAGCTAAAGAAGAGAAGAGCAGAGAGCCTCACACATTGTAAGGAGTTTTTAAAAGGCTTATTTAAGTTTGTATGTGTATTTGGGTCACAGTGTAATTTTTTTATAGGGTATTATAGTGAGAAAAGTGTGAAAACTGGTGTAGCAGAAAAGTGTGAAAACTGATGTAGCTAACAGGGAGGTTGAATCTAGGCTCCATCCCTAGTTAACTTTATGGCTTGCACAAAGCTTCAACTTTCTCAAAGGTAAAGTGGAAATAATCCCTACAGAAATGGGCTCATGTAATTAAGTTCCCTTAGCACGGTGTCTGTCACAACATAGTCACCCAGTAAATGTCCGTGTCTCTCTCCATTCCACTTACGATATTTTGCATGTAAATAGATCTGGTACCACAGCAAAATGCATTTAGCTTCCCTCGGCCTTGTTCCTCATTTTGAAACAAAAGGGTTGAGCCAACTGCTTTGCCTGCTCTGAACTTGTCTCATTCCATTCAAATGGTCGTTCTATAAATGCATCAGAAAGATTCCCATTGAAATGTACTGCAAATCCCAAGGGACAAATAGATTTCCATTTTTAAGTTAAACTTTTTGTTTTGAGATCATGGGAGGGCCACATGCAATTGTAAGATTGATCCTGGGGACTCTGTCCCCAGCTTCCCCCAGTGGTAGTATCTTGAAAAACTACAGCATCTCAACCAGGATGTTGACTCGGCTGCAATCCACCAGTCTTATTCAGATTTAGATTTCTTTGTAGGTGCCAACCTGGATGGATCAGTCATGGCTGATTGGAGCACAAGCTTGGAGGCTACTTTGCCAACTTTAGACAAAACAAATGTTTTGAGCAACTAGCATTATCTGCCACCAGCCAGGATTGCGAGTGTGGTGACATGTTTGCTACAAAGGTGTCAACTCTGAAGTAAGCGAAAAAAATGCTCTCAGATTTAAATTAAATGTTTAGAGCTAGTGCTTGGCAAAGGATAGTTTTCTTCTTCTTTTATAATCTGTTATAAATGTTTGAATATATCAAGATCCAAAGGAATGCTACAAAGTTATCTATCAGGAAACTGCTAGAGCAGTCCCAGTGTGTATTTAGGTAGATAACCTACCCCCAGCAGAGAGAACAAACTCCAACTTGTTTGTGATCAACTATAAAGTTGTCTTGGACACCTTTGAGTAATTGAACTATTTTCATGTTCAGTGCCTGAATTGTTGTTTTGCGCCTAGGATACAGAGGCAACCTTAAAGAGAGACAGTTGTTTGCCACAATTCCTACCAACACTAGGTGAAATCATGAGATTCATCAATTTAATTGAGAAATGTATGAAAGCATTTGGACAGAATAGTCCATTTACATGAATTATTTTCTAAGCTGGGCACAGTGGCTCATACCTGCAGTCCCAGCACTTTGGGAGACCAAGGCGTGAGGATTGCTTGAGCCCAGGAATTCGAGACCTGCTTAGGCAACATAGTGAGACTTCATCTCTACAAATAAATAAATAAGCTGAGTGTAATGGTTCATGCCTGTAATATCAGCTACTCAGGAAGCTGAGGAAGAAAGATAACCTGGGTCCAGGAGGTTGAGGCTGCAGTGGGCTGAGACTGTGCCAACTGCACTCCAGTCTTGACTCAAAAAATAAAATAAATAAGGTATTTTCTCCAAAGTCTAGTAATCTTAGCTATAAGGTAGTGGTTATAGGACCTGTTGCTTTCAGAGAACTTAAATTTTATATTAGACTTTCTATGTTACTTTTGAATGTCTGTGATTTACTGTTGAAGAAGACAGTTTAATACAGTGAAAACAGCATAGGACTTTGGCTATTTTTGCTTTTTGGCTTTGTAATTTGCTATTTTAAATGAAAAGAGCTATCCCATGATTTACATAATGATAATGCAATGCTGGGCACATAATAAGTGTTAGATAAATGTGAGCTGCTGTGATGATGATGACAAGTCTTAACTTTGCATTTGTTAATAAGCCATTGAATCTTTCTGAACCTCGGTTGTCTCGTTTGCAAAAAGGGATGAATAATAGGAATGTATTTTATCCTTACTTCACAGGATTACCATTAGAATCAAACAGGACTGTTTGAAAAAGACTTCATAAACAAAAAGAACCGTAGGCATATTCCTTATAATTGATTTTTTGATATTCCTTATAACTGGATTTTTACACCTTTGCCTGCAGAATAGTAAATTCCACATCAGTGTCCTGGAATCAAACTCTGATATGTTCTCAAGGTTAAACACTGCTAAGCGCAAGCCCACGAAAGTGTTTTCCAGTCCACTGGCTCCATGTCCCTCCCTCTAACCTCCATCTCCTGCTACTATTGCTTCTGCTACCATCTCCAAAGCATCCGTAGATTGCCCAACTCTGTTGACATCACAGCCCTCCTCTGTTCTGGTCATGGGTTAGGGGCAGTGACAAAGCAACTGGCAGAGAGAGAAGAGATGCAGGCACCCAATCCATGAACAGGAAAAATCACAGCAATTCGACATACACACGTGCAGAATGTTTAGAAGAGACTGTGCCTTACCAAAGGAGATATCCCGCAAAATGAATTATTTACCTAAAATTAAGACTGTCAAAACTATAAAACATAATTGAATATTGCATGTAGTCAAAGAAGGTATAATTTCACCCAAGCTAAGCTAATTCTTGGACCTCTTTTGTCCACAGAGAACTCTCTCACCGGTGTCAACAGGATATGTTTTCTGTGGAAGAAAGAGATGAGCAAAAGATCAGTCCCTACAAGAGAAAGCCGGCTAAATTTGGAAGGCCTGGGTCTTTGCTCGGTCATAGGGAAATTGACCATCCTGGTTCTTCATGGGCATAATTATGTCTGTATATTGTCTTAAATAGTGACTGTATTTGAAGGGGCAGAAAGCTATACTATAGTCATCCTAAAAGTTTCAAGATATGTGATAATGTCACCAGCCTGCCCAAGTTGCAAATCAAGAAAGGACTGATGCATTCTTCCGAAATGTTGATGTTTCAGCAGGTCTATCTTTCATCATTGTCTAAAATCATGCCACAGGATAAAAATAGTAAAAGGACACAGACCACAGCACAAACTGTGACTTAATTGGCACAATATAAAACTACATTTCTAAAATGATTGTGATTTGCACTATAAAATCCATAAAAGAGAATTTTAAGCAGGTACACACAAAAATAGCAGAAAAAATACTATAAGAAAATGACTGACAGTACTGGGAAACCATGGGGGGGGAGGGAGATGGGTTAACAGTAGCAAATATCTGTCTGGGAACAGGGAAATACTTCATATCAACAGGGTGCCTGAATGAAACGTAATTGTATACCTAACCCTTAACTGTACCCCACAACTTCATAATAAAAAATAAAAATAAAAAATAAAACTTTCTTACAACAAAAATAGCAGAAAAGAACATCCTTCATAAATAATTTTAAAACCTTCCATTTGAATTTATGTTTCAATAACAAAAATAGTCTCATGAAACACAGGAAAACAAACTTCTCTGTACTGTCATAAAATAGCAGTTCTGAAGGGTGATCAGACTTCTTGATTAGACACTGTCAGGAAGAGAAGATTAAGAAAAGTTTTGATAGGCATCAGCCACACTAACAGTGAATGGTGCTAGGAGTCCCTACCCAACAGTCCACTTCATTCCACTACTTTGGGCACACCTTACAGAAAATTCAAGCTGATCTTCATTCAGATGATCTTTTCCTCAAACTCTGAGCCACTGTTTCTTTCATGGATGAGACTATTGATGCCATCATCATTCAGACCCTTTCTTGTGAATTTGTCTCACTAGGAAGTGGAACCCTGGCATCTCCACCAAATTCTTTCCCAGATACTTGTCCAAACCCATAGGTTCTCCTCTGAGGAAAGTGGCTTTCTGCTGTGTCTGCTGACATGGAAAAGAAAGCTGTCCAAGGCCAGGCACAGTGGCTTATGCCTATAATCCCAGCACTTTGGGAGGCCGAGGCAAGAGGATTGCTTTGTCCAGGAGTTTGAGACCGGCCTGGGCAGCACAGTGAGACCTCATCTGCATAGAAAAATAAAATTAGTCAGAGATGGCATGCACCTGTAGTCCTAGCTATTCAGGAGACTGAGGTGGGAGAATTGCCTGAACCTGGGAGGTCAAGGCTTCGGTGAGCAGTGATTATGGCACTGCACCCCAGCCTAGGTGACAGAGTGAGACCCCCAACTCAAATAATAATAATAATAAATAATGGTATTAACAAAGTACAACCCATAATAAAAATAGAAATCCATGAGTTTATATTGAAATAAACAAAGAATTGGAGTACAAAATGTCGGGAGCCACAATCACTAGTAAAAGTAAAGTAAAAGGGACCTGAAAACAGGAAAAACGCCAGCTGGGAGCAAGGCCCCAGTAAAATGCGGCCATGACGGAGGCAAAGCCCCATGGATCCTGTTGACGGACCTTCTCTAACTTTGAAGGATTGCGTGCATAGGCTTGAGAATGTTCCCTCTTTAATTGAGATAATAGATGTGCAAATGGATGATGACATTTGACAGCAAAAATTATACATAGGCATAATGGAGGTGAGATTGCAGCAAAAAGGGTGCCCCTAAGGGTGTGTAAGGATGTTTTTTGGTAACAGCAGGAGGCTGAGAAAAACGAGTCTACCACTGCCTCATAAACAACAGACCCCAGCTGAGAGCTGGTGGAAAACAATTGTTTGAGATAAAAAATAGGTTAAGATATTTTAGGATTAAATAAGTAGTTTAATGAAGATAGAATTTAGAATATTAATAATAAGATAGTAAGATAAGATAATCTAGTAAGATAAGAGATATATAATAGTATAAGTGATAGTTAAGAAAATATAGAGACATAAGGATAGAAATAAGATTAATAGAAATAAATATATAGTAGTAAGTAAGTTAAATAAGACTTAGGGTTAAGGTTTAGCTTTATAGGGTAAGGACATTATAGGCCTATAATAGTAAATAGTTATGAGAAAGTTAGGAAGAAAATCAGGACGTTCATAAATGTTTGACTTAAGAAAAACACCATCTGTGGTTGAAATTGTTAAAGGTCAACCTTATTGTGAGTGAAAAAGGATGTACGTGGGCATTTGGTTAGCAACATAAGATACATTTGTGGGTACAGAGCTGTGTGGAAAACCTATATAAGCTTGTGAAAAATAAATAAAAATTGGCAGAGTCTTGAGCTCTCCCCAGAAAGAGGATTCCTGTTGTTTTCGTCTTTTCTTTTTCGCCACTTCCCGATTCTCCCGTCTCAAGCCCTGACTCTCTCCTGGAGCTGTACTCCAGCAATAAAAGAATATTTTTCCTTACAGAATGTCAACTATTAAATGTAAAAAATAGAGAACTACCATTTTGCAAGAGGAGGTTGGTCAAAACAGAAACTATCAATGATTGCCAAAGCTGGTTGTTGGAGATTGGGTGGGATACAGATTATTGGTGCAATATCAGAATAATTCCCCCAAACACACCCAAAATATGAATCAATGGCAACAGAGGAAAGGGTAACTTTAAGGTGATGAATGCTGGCAGAGAATATAAGCAAGCAATCAAGGTTAAGAGCATCAGCCAGAAAAGGGATTAACACCCTCTGCCTCCTGATATGATATGCTGAGCACAGCATAGCGTTGTTTTCATGATATCCCTGCCCACAATGCATGGCATGAAGCTCATCAGCAGAACACATCGGGCGGACCCAAACTGAAGATCGTCCTACAGAAAGTCAGGGTTCTATTGCTTAAAACTGTCAAACTTATGAAAGACAAAGAGTAGAAACTATTCCAAAGGGAAGGTGTCCTCACAGACCAGACTGCTAACTGCAACACTTTTGGGGGATGGAATTCTGGACCAAAAAACCAAAAGTAGTTTGGCAGGGATATTTGGTGAACTCTGAATGGGATCTTTGGATTGGATAGTTGTGTGACACCCCTGATGACATATTTATTTGGAGAGCCATGGGCTGTTTTCATGTGAGAATAGCATTACTTTTAGGAAGCACACACTAGAATATCTAGGGGTGATGGAACCTCATTTCCGTAACTTACCCTCCAAAGGTTCAGAAATGCACTGATGATAACAGGTGTGGCTGACCAAGCCAATGCAGTAAAATGTGAACATTTGAGGAATCTGAGCAACAGGGATATACCAGTTATTTTACATGTTCTGGCAATTGTTGTATAAGCTTTAAATTGCTTCAAAATAAACTATATAAAACGTTTAAAGCAAGTATCTTCATTGTATTGATAGACTCTTAAAACTATCGGATGGACAACAAGAAACTCAGGAACTTATGTTATTACTCAACACTATTTTTAAAACCATTTTTCTATCGAATTGACCAGTAGTGCACAGACGTAGGCTCCCCATCACAGAGGTAACTGCAGGTTAGAGATAGTCTTCTCTGTTTACCTCTTGACATAAATCGTTAACTTTGAGTCAAATGGTGTGTCTAGTTTTGAAAGGCAATGCAAAAATTATAGTTCTCTGTCTATGGAAACACTGTTTTTCTATGAAAATACTATTTTTATGGGAAGAGGCATATGTGATGCCATCTTAAAACATATAAACTAGTGGCATAGAACACAAGAAAGACCCTTTTATAACAGGCCATGCTGGAGTGTAGACATAACAAGTGAAACCGCTGTCGAAATACACAAGAACTTACTCCTTCTTCTGACCGATGACTTTGCTTACATGCATCAGCCTCATTCAGTGATCTTTTTTATTTCATTTGCTTATAATGTTGCAATGATTGGACTACACTTCATTTAGGTTTTATTCATCCATTCAACTATTCATGTATCTTTTCATTTAACAAGAATTTGACAAATTCCTAATATATTCTGAAGGGATTAAAAATAGGCTACACCAAGATGTACAGCTCTGGCATATTTAAGTTAAAGGCACCTAAGAAAAGCAGGGGCAAAAAGATTTCCTGCTATTTTTTAAAAACAAGAGATTTAATTCCTGTGTGAAAAATGTTCTTCCTTGCTGGGCATGGTGGTTCATGCCAATAATCTCAGCACTTTGGGAGGCCAAGGTGAGAAGATTGATAGAGTTCAGGAGTTTGAGACTAGCCTGAACGACACAGCGAGACTTTGTCTCTACAAAAAAAATTTTTCTTAAATTAACTGGTTGTGGTGGTGCATGCCAGTGGTTCCAGCTACCCAGGAGACTGGGGCAGAAGGATTGCAGGAGCCCAGGAAGTCGAGGCTGCAGTGAGCCGTGATCATGTCACTGCACTCCAGCCTGGGCAACAGAGTGATACTCTAACTTTAAAAAAAAAAAAAGTCCACCTTATACTAGAAAAAACCAACATTTTAAAAAAAAAATTTATATTGAAGATGTGGAGTACAATTCTTATTATAGAATGGGAAGTTGAGGCCAAGATGATGAAATAGACTAGAGACCTAAAAACATAATCATCTTCTACTTCTACCACTTAAAACATTATGAAGATCTAGAAAAAGTCAGTGTGGTAGAGATAACCCTGCGTTTTGCTGATACATTCTCTTGCTGGACACATATATCCCAGCTTTTCACACATCTGAAGTAGAACAATGGGGCTGAATTCTGTCAAAAATGCAGGCAAAAGACATGAGTTCACTTCCAGTCCTGGCCAGAAGTTGTCCCATGGAATCTCTCATCTTCTCCCTCTCCTTTCTTACAAACTGGGTGTTTGTGCCTCAACCCCCAAGAGTCATATGTTGAAATCCTAACCCTCAATGAGATGATTCGGAGGTAGGGCCCTTGGGAGGTGATTAGGTCATAGGGTGGAGCCTTCACGAATAGGATTAGTGCCCTTATAAAAAGGGAACCCAGGAAGCTCTCTCTTCCTCTTTCTACCATGTGAGGATATAACCAGAAGTCTGTAATTTGAAAAGAGGGGCTCTGCCAGTACCTGGCAGTGCTGACAACCTGATCTCCAACTTCTGACCTCCAGATCTGTGAGAGATAAACTTCTGTTGTTTATAAGCCATGCAGTCTATGGTACTTTGTTTTAGCAGCCCAAAGGGACTGGCATGATTAAAAGAATCTGGGACAGACCCAGAGGGTAGACGGACCAGCATAAGATTACAAGCTTGATGTTTTTGTTTTTTAAAAATATATGTGAATTTTTTATTTTAAAGATGTGGGGTACAATTCAGGATCAAGTATACAAGTGGACATCAGACAGGTAAAATCTGGGTCTCCCTTTGGTCCTCACTTTGCCTGGTTTGAGGTCAGGTATCCTTAGTGATATTGTGTCCCCACTCCCGCCCTGGTAGTATCCCACTACTGCCAATCCCTTTCTTATAGTACTATGGTATATGTCCAGGGTCTGCTTATGAGTGAAGGCTTGATGTTTTTCTTTCTGTTGTTACCAGTATTACAAATAAGGAAGATACGTTGGCATTAAATTGATAGGAAGGGTATTCTCTTGAAAAAATGACAGTCCCTCTCAAGAAAGAACAGTTGCCAACCCTACATGATACATGTATGTCACACCGTTCTTGTCTTTTTCACTTTATTTCATCTTTGTGGAAAACTTCCTTGTGGACTGGCTGGCACTCATTTGGAGACATGCTGTGGGGAACACTGGGTAGAAACCTCAAATGACCCTTTATAGCATTGGGACAACAGAGCTCTGGGACATTTTGCCAAAGGGTCAGACTTCCCTCAAGATGATGAGGCTTATGGGGTGCTGAGCTCCCCACTTATATGGCCCCTTCCAGAACTCTAGGAAGGGCCCCAGCAACATATTCAGATGGCCACATGTGTTTATGACATCTGTAAAAGCGAGATATTTTAGCCACAATCAAATAAGGCCTGTGTCTCTTTCCATTCTGGCTCTCCCATGTCCACTGAGACTGGAGAGACAGGCACTTTTGGAAAATGGTAAAAACGAAAGGTGGAATGAGGACATTTCCGTCTGAGTTGAGTGGGATGTATTTATGTGGTTCCCAATCATTTCCAAGAGTGGTGAAGTCATTGCTAACTGGCTTCCAGGAATACCCCTACCACACACTGGGTCGACACACCTGGCATCCAGAAGTGGAAGGGCCAGAGCCAGTTCAAGAAATGAACATCTCATGTAGCAATCAGCACCAGAACCATGTGGCTAGTCAATGAGAAACAAAGGGTGAAACAAAAGTTTATCTTAGAAACTGTCGCTGGCTACCATGAGTAAATTTGAGTGTCTCAGGTACAATGAAGGGAGACTTATCATAGTATATATCTTTGCATTTTCTTGAATTTTAAACTATCTGAATATGCTATATAATCATTAGGAAAAATGTTTAATAATTATTTGGCTTTTAAAACTACATATAGGCCAGGCTTGGTGGCTCAGCCTGTAATCCCAGCACTTTGGGAGGTCAAGACGAGTGGATTGCCTGAGTCCGCGAGTTCAAGACCAGCCCAGGCAACTTGGCGAGATCTTGTCTCTACAATAAATCAAAAATTAGCTGGACATGTAGCATGAGCCTATAGTTCTGGCTACTTGGAAGGCTGAGACAGAAGGATCACCGGAGCCCAGCAGGTTGATTCTGGGGTGGCCATGAGAATGCCACTGCACTTCAGCCTGAGCGATAGAGTGTGACTCCAACTTAAAAAAAAAAAAAGCTACATATAAAAATTATATATGCAGAACCTTGATAAAATGAGCACACCCACACTCACACTGAAGCTCTTTTCATACCATTATATAAAAAGCTTCCTCCTTTTTTTGTATTGCTACATGATATTTCACTGTACACATATGCTTTTATTTAATCAGGCACCTGATTTATGTAATCAGACATTTAGGTTGTTTCGGACTTTTTCTCTTATAAATAATCTGCAATGTATGACCTTGAATATATACTATTTTGCTTATGTTTGAGTCTATGAAATAAACTCCTAGTAATGACGTTGCGGGGTCATTAAAAAAAAAGTTAGAGCCGGGCTCGGTGGCTCAGCCTGTAATCCCGCGCCTTTGGGAGGCTGAGGTGAGTGGATTGCCTGAGCCCGCGGGTTCGAGACCCGCCTGGGCAGCGAGACCTCATCTCTACAATAAATCAAAAAATTAGCTGGGCGTGGTAGCACACGCCTGTAATTCCGGCACTTGGAAGGCTGAGGCGGAAGGATCGCCAGAGCCCAGCAGGTCGAGGTTGCGGTGGCCGGGAGCGGCCACTGCACTCCAGTCTGGGCGACAGAGTGAGACTCCAACTCAAAAAAAAAAAAAAAAAAAAAAAAAGTTAGTCTGTAAAAATATCTCAGTGCAAATGGTCCTGCAGAATTCAAGTCTTGTATACCTTGTCAAAACAAAAATTCTCTCCTTTTGGGATTATCTACTCAGGGACGTGACACCTACAACTATAAACACACCAGACATTCATTTTTGTTTTCTTTTTTCATAAAAATAGAATACTTAATAAAGCTCAACTGCAATTTGGCAAGAAGTTTCGGAATGTTTTCTTAAAACAGTGATAAATTACAACCTTCTGGTTTGGTCTTATATAAAGCATAGTTTCTTTTGTAAGTTCAGTGTATTTATTGAATAACAGAAAATTTTAAAATAAAAATAGATTGAATATAAAACAAAGATAATAAAGACGAGAACAAAATAAATTTAAATTGATGTTTAAAAGGGAAGTGCAAAATCTTTTTCATATCATATCAAAAGCAATCATTTATTAAGAGAAAGTAACAAATTTCAAATAGAAGTAAACAGTTGATGTTTAGATTGCTTGAAATCTGAATAAGAAAGGAAAATAAATTGTTGGAAAATTTTTTCTTTTTTGTTGCTGCTTCGACATCTACAAACATATAGCAATAAAATCAATATGATGAGAACATAAACACCAAATTAGTTAAAATGTCAACAACTCAGTATTCAAGATCAATCACTGCACAGGGAAATTTTTTTCAGGGGAGAATTTTAATATACACCGAAATCTTTCAGCTCACAAGTGGAAAAAATTGGAGAGCGGTTTTTATAAATTTGACTATGTTATGGGTTGATTTGTGTCCTTTCCAAATGCATATGTGAAAGTTCTAACGCCCAGTGACTGTGTCTGGAGAAAAGATCTTTGAAGGGTTAAATCAAAATAGGGTCATTCAGATGGACCCTAGTCCAGTCTGACAGGTGTTCTTATGAGAAGAGGAGATTAGGACATGAACACAGTAAGCAGAGGCACTGTCATGTGAGGACGCGTGAGTGACTGGCTGTGAACCAAGAGGGGACACCTCAGAAGAAACCAGACCAGTCAACACTTTGCTGTTAGACTTCTAGACTCCAGAGTTTTGTGAAAAAATATTTCTGTTGTATAAATTACCCAGTCTGTGGTATTTTGTTACAGCCCTAACTAATTCAGATAGCAATCCAAAAAAATGTTCTTGACATTTCGAATAACAAGTCATGACGCTGGAAGAAGCTTCTTAACTACCATCAATAATGAATAAACTTTAATCAGCCACACTAAAGAAAAGATCTCACTAAAAGAAATATGACCCTATTTTCTCTAAATGTAAATCAGGTTAGTATGAATATAATAAATGTAAAATAGAAAGTATTAAAGAACTGTGTAGGAAGTCAATTAATAAAATATTTTTATGGGTTTTCTTTTTAATGTTTGTGGGATTTGTTGACTTTTTAAAACTCTTAATTTGTTGTGGTTTGTTTTCTCACTCACCAAAAATATGTATCTTATCTAATTTTTGTATGATTTTTCTTAAAAAGAACTCAAGAATTGTACAAGCTTCCGATCCCACAAAACCTGGATCCAGTCCTGCACTTCATATAGCTCGCTTCTCAGTGATGAATGAACTTGCTCTTGTCACTCCCTGATTTAGTAGTGCTGCCAAATTTGTTGAATGAAGTTTTAAGAACTTTCTACAGGACTCACTGGACATTCTGATCCACAGGTCCTATGTGAGACCTGTCCTACAAAAACGTTCCACAAGTAATCCCAATGTTCAGCCCAGGTAGCAAGCCATCACCCACCATCCAGGGACACCACACTTGGGGACACTTGCTTTTCAATGGCCAGGTCATCATTTATGACTTGTGGAATCAATTCAGTGGTTCACCATCCTTGTTTTAATAGGATGGAATAGGTTACTATACATCATGACTTTAGTGTTTTTGTCAAATTTGTTTCTATATAATATATATATATATTGCCTTGAGGGACCCAATCCTTAACCCTGTGTCATCAGAAGTTTCCCAGTATTGATATCAAGGAAACCAGATACCCTGACATTGTTTCAAAAACAAAACAAAACAAAACATCGACAGCACAAATGGTACCTGGTACTAAACCAGGGGCAGTGGGGACCAGCTGGAGGCCCAAACTTCACCTGCACATAGATTACTTGTGTACCTAATCCTGACTTGTATTTCACATCTCTATAATAAAACAAAGTTATTAAAAACAAAAAAAAAAGATCTGGAGTTAACTAATTATAAACAGCTTACCTTGCGTATGCCCTAAGAATTACTGTTATGGGAGTTGAGGAAAAAACTGCAAAACAGAGAAATCATGAGCTCACAGACATTTTTTTAAAGAGATGATGGTGATGGGTTGTGTGTGTGCGTGTGTGTGTGCACACACGCACATGTACCTTCAAATCCTGGAAATACTAAAATAGTTGTCGAAAGGGGAAAGGTAACTTGAGATGCAAAAAAAAAATTACTATTTTACTATGCAATGTGGTGGAGAAAGGAAGTGGGAGTTTGGAAAAGTTTTCTTCATGCAAGTAAAAGTTTCTATCTGTGTACTTTAGAAGGAAATAATAACCACAGACGAAGGGATAGGGAATGGCAGCCAATGGTGTGCCATTTGCAGGGCACAAAGCGAGTTCTTTCTACTCAAAATAAAACGCTTAAGTTATGCTGTCTGGCAAAGCCTGCTGAAAGTTTATAATGTGCTTGTACCTGGATATCTTCTTTCCGGAAGCTCCTAAAAATAAAAGGACATATTCTATGTGGCATTTAGATTTAGTCATCAGCTAACCCTGGGCTGTTTTCTGTAAGAACCTGCTACATTTCCATTTGAGCAGCTATGAATCATCTCTTTTTCTGCCATTCATGAGCTGATCATGATGAACTGGGAAGACCTTGAAAATTCAAGGGAGCAAGTTTTTCAGAGCATTTTAACAAGAAACTATAAAACAATGGGCCCGTAAGTAGTTTTACACTTTTCTGCAAGACAGTTCCAGTCTTATTACTGCTGGGTGATATGAAGACATTGTTCTAATAAGTGTGTTGGTATCTGCTGGAGAGAGCATGGCAAATGAGATAAAGCCACGAGCTCAGGAGAACAGCCTGCCCTATACTAGCTGTGTGAACCTGTGCCTTGGTTTCCCCATTTGTATGTGGGGACACTCATGAATATAACTCATGGGGATGTTGTGGATGTTAAATGAGATAATACACAAAAATGCAGTAAGTAGCTCCTGGCATGTAGTAAGCATTCAATAAATTAACTTTAAACCACACACGCAGAAAGATCAAAGAAGATGCCTTTCACTTTTCAATATTCATCTAGCTTGTTATCCAGTTTTATTTCCCACATATTGGAAACAAATAATGTCAGGAAAAATGGATCCATGATTACAGAGGATCCAAGAAATGATTTTAAAACGACTCAAACACAACGATTCTTAAATTGGGACATTAAAGAATCTGATATTTCATTTCTAATAAATGCTCTGCTGGGTTGTTTTTAATTTAAATATGTTGTCAATATTTTAAAATTAAAAACTTAAACTTCAGATATCTAATTAAATGTGTTAACAATAATTTTCTCTATTGCTTTGTTTAAAAAAATTATAGCTGAGATGATTTGAGCTACCCTAGGATAGCTAAGCCAGGAATCACTACTGTAAATAACAAATGTTCACCAGTGGAGGTATGTGGTTTGGAGGGGCAAGGAGGAGGGTATATCAGAATTACTTGGAAAACTTTTTCAGAGTACAAATACCCATGATCTTCTCTACTGCTCCTCTAGGTTAAGAAGCACTGATAGGCCGGCGCAGTGGCTCACACATGTAATCCCAGCACTTTGGGAGGTCAAGGCGGGAGGACTGCTTGCATCTAGTTTGAGATCAGCCTGGGCACATAGCGAGATCTCGTCTCTATCAATAAATAAGTAAGAACAGCCGATACAGAAGAAAGTAGAGAAACAGAAGTATAATGGCAGTGGTGCCAAGTTCTCCACTTTCTAAAATTAACTTTCCCTTTAATTTACAAACTAAGTAATAAAAGGCACATTCTGCATACAGTGGAAAACCGAGTGCCTTCTCTTACAGTTTGCTGTCAAGGGGACTTATGTTCCTCTAGATGCCAACTTCCCGCTCTTGCAGAATCCTGAAGCCCACCCGCTGTCGGCCTTCCTGTGTCCTCACCCCACGGCACAGCGAGCCATCCGTGCCCTTACCGTCTCTTCACTCACCCCAAAAACTTCTAAGATAAGTCACCGCCACTCCTGGCTTTTCCTGTCTCCCTTACACTTCTTCATTGTTTGCCATAACATTTAGCATCATTTGGAATTTTTTTCTTTTTTGACTCAGGGTCTCACTCCGACACCCAGGCTGGAGGGCAGTGGAATGATCATGGTTCACCACAGTCTCGACCTCCTGGGCTCAGGCAATCCTTTCCCCTCAGCCTCCTGAGTAGCTGGGACTACCAGTACACACCACCACATCCAGCTTTTTATTATTATTATTATTTTTTTTTTTTTTGTAGAGACAAGATCTTGCTATGCTCCCCAGACTGGTCTCAAACTCCTGGGCTAAAGCAATTCTCCCACCTTGGACTTCCAAAGAGCTGGGGTGACAGTCATGAATTATTGTGCCCTGCCTATCATCTGGAAAATTATCTATTTACGCTCTGAGGACAGAGACTTAGTCTGTTTTGTTTGCGGCTGTACCCTTAGTGCTATGCCATATGCAGTAGGATCCTAAAAAGTGAGTGAGGAATGAACAAGTGATTGAATGAGAAGACTTTTATTATTTATTATATATTTATCTACATAGTGGAGTTTAACTGTGGGCTTAGGATAACGGAGGCTACTTGCACCAGAGCTCAGAACAGGAAGCGGCTTCAAATGGACCCCAGACAACCTTCTCTTCCAAGCTCCCGGAGTATCCCCCTCAGCAGAGTTCTCACAAGCCACTTTAGGCCACTTCTGTGATTTTCTTTCCCCCTCTCTTTCAGACCCCATCCATCTCTCCTGCCATCCCTAGTCCAGGGCTCTTCCTGCTCACATGGCTGGTTCAACCAGAAACATCTCTGCACCATCAAAAGTCCAGCAGTTGTGTTTCTAGTGCCAGGCGCTTAAGAGTTGATTAATCATAGTGCTTGGCCCACAACACAACCTCATTCTTGGTTCAGGCGTGGCTTTCTTTTTATTTATTTACTCACCTGTTTGGTAAACCATTTGTCTGTTAAACAATAAATACCTGTATGACAATGAGAACAGGCATAAGTTCCAACATCCCCTATGTTGCCCTTCCCGCCTTTCACAGTCTCACCCCACTGGAAGTAACCAGTACCCTACAACATGTATTAGTCTTTCCTTTGCTTTTTAAAACTATAGTTTTAGCACAATATGAATTTTTCTTTAAGTATTTTGGGTAGTTTTCACTGTTTGTAACCTTTTTAAAGAGGGGTTTTGTAGTATCCATAGTCTTTGAGACCTTACTTTTCACTCAAATTCTATATGTAGCTTTCATTTATATTCATTTTCTTTGCAGTAAGAAACTCTAGTGATGAATATACCACGAATTATCTGTTCTACTTTCATTGGGCATGTGAATTTTTCTAAGTTTTTGTCATCTCAAACAGGAATTATTCCATGGACATTCTTGTATATGTTTCCTAGTATACACGTGCAATCATTTATTTTGAGTATACACATAAGAGTAGAATTAGTCATAGATTATATAAATTTCCAACTTTAAGAGATAGTGCCGACAACCTCTGTAGAAAACATTGTGGCAATTTCTAAAAGATCTAAAAATCGACCTTCCATACAATCAAACGATCCCTCTTCTAGGAATGTACCCAGAGGAACTCAAATCACTATAAAAAAGATACCTACAATACCTTAAGAAATAAAATAGACAAGTGAGACCTCATCAAACTGACGAGCTTCTGCAAAGCCAAAGAAATCATCAAGAGAGCAGGGAGACAGCCTAAAGAATGGGAAAAAATATTTGGCAACTGTATATCTGACAAAGGCCTAACATCTAGGATCTATGAGGAACTCAAATGTGCCAAAAAGAAAAAAACAAATGTGGCACATTTACACAATGGAATAGTGCACAGCCATAAAGAAAAAATTATCGACTTCACAGCAACTTGGATGGATTTAGAGTCTATAATACTCCAACAGATACATGAAAAAGTGCTCAATCTCACTAGTCATCAAAGAAATGCAAATTAAAATTACGCTAAGATACCACCTAACTCCAGTCAGGATGGTCATCATCAATAACTCAAAAAACAACAGATGCTGGAGAGGATGTGGCGAAAAGGGACACCTCTACACCGTTGGTAGGAGTGTAAACTAGTACAACCTCTGTGGAAAACAGTTTGGCGATTTCTAGAAGATCTGAAAATCGAACTTCCATATGACCCCACAATCCCTCTACTGGGAATATATCCAGAGGAACTCAAATATCTATGAAAAAGATATCTGCACATTCATGTTTATTGCACACATGTTCTCACTCATAAGCGGACCTTGAACAACTATTGTAATAAGAAAGGGATTGGCAATAGTGGGAAACTGCCAGGGGAAGGGGGAGCAGGATTAGCAGTAGTGATAAACTGTCAGGGGAGAGGAGAGGGGGTATATACCTCATCAACAAGGGTACCTGCATAATGAACATTTGTACACCTAACCCTGAATTGTACCCTATATCTTTAAAAAAAATTTTTTTTGATACCTGTGCAAGCATATTTATTGCAGCATTATTCACAATAGCAAAAACATGGAACCAATTGTGCTACCCATCAAAAGTGGCCTGGATTTTTTAAATGTGGCACATTTACACAATGGAATATTGCACAGCCATAAAGAAAAAATTATGGACTTCGCAGCAACTTGGATGGATTTAGAGTCTATAATACTCCGTGATTTATTACAGAAACAAAGACCCGAGTACTGCATGTACTCACTCATAAGTGGACCCTGAACATTTACCATAATACTCTAAGAAAGGGACTGGCAGTAGTAGGACACTGCCAGGGGAGGGAGGGGCACATAACATCACTTTATATGTACAATGACCACTTATGTACCTAACCCTGAATTGTATCCCACATCTTTAAAATAAAAATAATAATAAAAAAGAAGGAAAAAACTCTATTGTATGCATGAAAAAAAAAGAATGCCAAATTGCATTAGAAAGTGGTTGGACAAATTTATACTTCTACCAGCAATATATAAGCTAATCTGTTGATCCACAAGCTTTCCAATATTTGGAGGTCTTCAGCTTGTTTTAACTTGGCTTGATTTGGTTTAAAATAATATCTCATTGTGGTCTTGTCTTTTATTTATTCATATCACTGATCACAGAGAATTTTTCCTATGTATATTAGCCATCTGTTTTATCTCTTCTGTGAAATACCTATTCGTTGGCTTCTCAGCAGGTTGTTCCTTCTGGAAGGTCTGCGAAAGAAACCATCCCAGGCCTCTCTCCCAGATTCTGGTGGTTGCTAGTAATCCCTGGCATTCCCTGACCTGTTGACTCCAATTTCTTGCTTCTATGGCCACACCACCTTCTTCTCTATGTACAAGGGGGATCCCCCAAAAACCAGAACTATCTTTTGATAGTACAAGTTTCTTCTACTAGGTAAGTGTTCTAGGAACCGATCAGCATCAGTGTACCAGTTAGTGTTGTTGTGAGAGGCTGCGTTTGGCTTCAGTGAATTTTTTTGGGAGAGTCTTTCAACACATTTGCCCATTTCATGATGGGTGATTTATGAGTGCACTTGCCCACACTGCACTGAGTGTTCAGCAGTTTTTGACCAAAAACAGCATGACCTCCGTGTCCCACCCTCCTTATTCACCTGATCGCACCCTGGGCGATCTTTGTTTTTGTATTCCAGGCTGGAAAAAGTCTTCAAAGGAAAACATTTTGCTCATGTGGAAGAGATGAAACAAAAAACAGCAGAAGCACTAAAAGGCATCCAAATGGATGAGTTCAAAAACTGTTTTGAGCAGTGGAAAAAGCATCTCAATAGGTGCATTGCATCAAATGGAGAGTACTTTGAAGGCGACTGAAGCTTAAACACATAAGAATAAATACATCATTTTTTATAAATACATTCTGGGGTTTTTGGGTCCCCCTCATATTTCTCTCTCCTCTTCTTATAGGAACCCTAGTCAGGGTGTTTTCAGGATAATTCCAGGATGATTTCATTTCAAGATTTTTATCCAATTACATCTATTTTCAAATAGTCACATTCTGAGGCTCCAGGCAGACATGACACTGTTTAATCCACTACAGGACCCTAAGAGGAAAAACACTGAAAAATCAGGAAAAAGGAGATCTTGGAAACAGGCACGTGGTCAGACACTGGAGAACATGCCTGAAGGACGAAGAGTTTCATGGTGCACGTCAGCACCCACCAAAGAGCACCGACACGGAAGGGGCGCCACACAGCCAGGTAGATGAAATGAGTCTACCATTTGACATCAGTCAGCCTCCGCCATCAACAATTCCACTGCTAGCCCAGTGGCCAAGTGGATGAAGAAGCCATCGTGGTAGGGAGAGAGGCGATGCATGTGTCCACCATGGGCTGATTTAACCCCTGCCACACATCCACCCTGCAAGCAAGCGAGATCCGTGCTGCATGCCCTGTAGAGCATCACCCTCCTCAGCCTCTCGCCTTCCTCACTTGGCAATGATTTATTCGGATGCGCCCTAACTCATAATCTTTGATGGCCACACAATATCCCGTGGCATTCCAAGGCTTTTGCTGCGGTGGCCTCCTTCCCCATGACAACATCCCATGAACTTTCTCTTGTGGTAGGAAAATGGGATGTGTTGCCAAGAGCAACAGACTGTGAAGACACCTGAGAAGATTCTGTCTGACTTGTCTCCTGCCAACAACATCCTTCCTTTCCTCTGGCCCTCATCTCACATCACACATCAGCACTGAGCAGTTCCAAAGGAGAGCTGACTCTCTGCAACTGGTAAGTTTCATTCTGGGAATTGACTTATATTTGTAAAATCTATTTCTGGCCACAGGCTAATAAAGCTACTGTTCTCGCGAATAAATGATGAAAGCAGAGAAAGTCTTTGAAAAACTTTCCAAGTGACTTGGCAGTAAGATAAGAGTGTTGGAAAAGCTGCTAAAACATCCTCAGAGTCACTGTCAGGAGGGGAAGGTCAAGGGCAAGCATGTTTGGGGTCTTTTGAAGATCCCTCTACAAGCACACATCTTTCTTAATAAGCTGAACTGGATTTAGAAAAGAGTACTGGAAATGGCAAGAGTAAACTTTATCCACCTTCCAGTTGTCCTCAGAAAAGCAGCAGCTGCCACAGGATGCCCTTATATGGCATTGGTTTCCTGTTGTCCCCGAATGGAGTCCGCGGGACACACTAGGGCAAGCGGGCACTTGCCATTTCCTGGAAGACAACCACAGGGCCGACTCTGTAATTACCCGGAGGCCCTGCCTAGGTACCGCAGCGGTCATCAGGCATTGGCCACCGGAAGAAGAGAGGCACGGGGGCTCTGGGTAGGTATGCAGGACACGAAGAGTGAAGGATCCAAACCCTATTTGTACAGAGCTCAGCCTTCTCGGAGGCCGCAGGAAACGTTTCCACACGAGGCAATGGGTGACCACCTCCAACTGCCCTGCTGCTCGAAACATCTGAAAGGGGCAAAATCTCATAGAAGCAAACATCCCATGAATATTTAGAGATGCAGTTTATGTTGCCAACACATCCTGTGTCCGGTGGTGCTAAATAGCTCTGCTGCTGTCTTCTCTTGCCTATCCGTCTCAAATCAACAAATCACTGCTAGTTTTAAATGACTCCTAGGAAGTCAATTTCATTTCCCTGCGATGCAACAAACAGTATACTGGCTATGGTTAGATCAGCATCTGTAATTCCATAACAAACCAACCAATTCTAATACCATGTCTAAAATATGTGACTATTTGAAATCATTTCCCTTGGACTCCATAACCCTTTATTACAATAAATATATCAAATCATCTTCTAAAACTCATTTGTTTTTCTTGATTGAAAAAAAAACTAAGCCATCTCACATGATTTGATTTTTATTGTCTCAAGAAATTTCTACAGCCTTTCAAAAAGTGGTTTTTAAATGTTATCTCAGGAACTCCTTTCATAAGAAATATTCCCAGAGGTACAGACAGACAAAAGCAAAACTATTCTAATTAACAGTTTGGAATTCTCTTTCCTCCTGGTATTGTTCCCCATCAAATAAATAGCTAATGAGTTAACTTAATCATGATTTTTAATTTGTTTTGAAATAATTATAGACTCATAAAAAATTGCAAAAGTAGTACAAAGAGGTGCTTTCCCAGCTTCCTCCAAAGGTAACGTCTTACTTAAGTATAGTGCATCATCAAAACCAGAAATAGGGCCAGGGACAGTGGCTCATGTCTGTAATGCCAGCACTTTGGGCAGCCAAGGCAAGAGGTTTGCTTGAGCCCAGGAGTTCGAGACTAGCTTGGGCAACATGGCAAGACCTTGTCTCTACAACAGCAACAAAAAAAACAAAAACTTAGCAAGGTTCAGTGGCACACATCTGGGGTCCCAAGATGCTGAGGCGGGAGGACTGCCTGAGTCCAGGAGGTTGAGGCAGCAGTGAGCTATGATTGTGCCACTGCACTCCAGCCTGGGCAACAGAGTGAGACATTGACTCATGAAAAAATAAAATAAAACAGGAATACTATTAACTGGACTATAGACTTTACTCAAATTCCACTGCTTTTCATGCACTCATTGTTTCACAATGTTCTATGAAATGTTATCGCTTGTACAGATTCCATGATCACAAAACAGCTCAACTGCAATATCCCTCTACAGTTACATACCCCCTCCATCCCATCCCTGACCCCTGACAACCACTGATTAGCTTTCATTGACCTGATCCCTATAGTGTTGCCATTTCAAGAATGTCATATGCTTGGGATCATATAGTATGTAACCCATGGAGACTGGCATTTTCCAATGAGCATAATGCCTTTAAGGTCCATCCAAATGAATATGTGTGCTGATAATTCACTCTTTTGTATTTCAAAGTTGTATTTAATTGTACAGGTTTACCTCCGTTTCTTTATCCATTCTCCTTTTGAAGGACATTTGAGTTGTTTCCAAACAGCGTTATCAAAAATCAAGCTGCTGAGAACATTTCTGTACAGATTTGTGTGTAAATGTGATATCAGTTTTGACTTCTCTAGGATAAATGTCCCAGAGTGTGTAATTGTGAGAATGTATGGTTAGTATATGTTTAATTTTATAAGAAACTGCCAAACTATTTTAGGAATAGCCACTACATTTTACGTTTTTGCCAGCAATGAATAGGAGATCTAAGTTTCTTTGCATTCTCATCAACATTTTGTATCATCAGTATTTTCCCCATGCTAATAAGTTTGTAAGGGGTAATTATTTACTTTGAAGATTATTACCTTTTCTTTATTTCTATGTTGAACTTAAAATTGAGAACTATTTACATAAGAATAGTGCTTCCTTTAAAAAAAGGCATAAAAGTACATATGATAATTTGAATTCAGAAGTACCTATTTCAAATTGACTTTCAATGGATGACTGACATGAAATGAAGATCAATGATCCGGTCCTGGCTTTGGAGACTAGAAAATTTGTTTTAATCACTGACCTGAGATAAAAGGATATTCGGAGCCGGGCTCGGTGGCTCAGTCTGTAATCCTGCGCCTTTGGGAGGCTGAGGTGAGTGAATTGCCTGAGCCCGCGGGTTCGAGACCCGCCTGGGCAGCGAGACCTCATCTCTACAATAAATCAAAAAATCAGCCGGGCGTGGTGGCGCGCGCCTGTAATTCCGGCTACTCGGAAGGCTGAGGTGGAAGGATCACCGGAGCCCAGCAGACCGAGGCTGCGGTGGCCGGGAGCAGCCACTGCACTCCAGTCTGGGCGACAGAGTGAGACTCCAACTCAAAAAACAAACAAACAAACAAACAAACAAAAAAGGATATTCAGGCACTGAGTCATACCAAACTCCCAAGGGACTCTTCTACAAGCTAGCATATCAGGCATAACAGTGTTAGATAAACCTGACCAGGGACAGGAGTACTCACTTCCTCTGGTTTAGTGGGTTCACCCAAGAACCCAAGACTCAGAGCAAATGTCAAGGATGTGGGCTGTTCTTACAGGCATATCTATGAAGCCATGCTAACCTGGTAGATGGCGCCCTTCATTTTAGATATTCCCTGATGAATCATAGTCATAGTCTATAAGGTAAACTCATTCCTTGGCCATGACCATGCTACAGAAAAAGTCCCACTGTTAAACTCCTTTCTATAAAAGGCTCACTTACCTTCTTTAAATTTGACATTGCAACATGAACTCTCGTCTTTCAATTTCTATTAGCATATTAATTCCTAAGTGTATCTACAGCCATATCACCCTGAATGTACCAAATCTAGTCTGTTCATGAGTTATATTTTATTTTCTTCTTTTAATTTTTATTTTAAAATCATAGGTACAATTCAGGATGAGGCATACAAATATTCATCTGGTACTTGTACACAATGGAATATTACACAGCCATAAAAAAGAACAAAATCATGAACTTTGCAGCAACCTGGATGAGTTATATTTTAAAACACCAACTTCCTAAGGATATGGTGGACACCCCTCCCATAGAACAGAACACTACTCTTAAATGATAGAATAACTCTAAACATAAAAACAACCAATTGCAACTTTAGCTTGAATTTTTTTAAAAAATTGTTTTAAACATAAAAGCAAGACAAGTCCAGAGTAGATAAGTCAGACGTAGGAGTGTTGAGCATGCCATTCTCTGATGCAATTGCATTGACCATGCAGGTATATTTTGCTCTAGATTTGAGGGTCTATAATATTTGGTGTCTGCATCACTCTATCCATGGACTGAATATGTTAAAACCCAAAATATAGGTTATGTAGGTAATCACATTGGTATCTGTCAGAGTTCTAATCACACAACTAACCATAACTCAAAAGATCTCTAGTCATTGGTAACATTGTCAATACAACTATGAGTTACTTCTTTTTTCTTAGATTATAAAATATAGTTTATTTAAAAGAAAATTAGAGAGAGAGAGAGAGAAGGCTCACCTCTCCAGGGTGAGGAAGTGGTCTAAAGCCAGGGAGTGTGGCAACACCCCCATAGTTCAAAGAGCACATGGCCTCACCAGAGTCTAGCAAGGCAATAGCCTGTGAGTTGTTTCTGATTTCCAATGCTGGGAAATCATCACAGCACCAAAAAGTATGAGAAAAAGGCTCGAGAGTTTAAATCTTAACGTGGTCTCTTGAATTTTAACTGCCCTACCTCAAAACATGGTGTACTTCCCTTCTGAAAATGTCTTTATTGCTTTCAAACCATTTGAAATCGTATTCTTTATTATTGTAGTTGATTAGGGTGCCATATTTACTGAGTAAATTTGGCTGTATCTGCTATAGACGAAGCTTAAAGGTCTCAAAGTCCAGTGGCCAATATAAGGTAAAAGTTCATTGCTCTTTCACATGTAAAAGTCCAACGACAAACAATCCAAGCCTGTGAGGGCATCTCTGCCATTCTTATTAAACACCTTCCATCTCTAGGTCTAAGATGATTGCTTCGGCATCTCCATCATGTCTGCCGCTCAGCCAGCAGGAAGAAAGAAAAGGAAAGAAGTGCACACTATTTGTTTCTTTTGAGGTAATCACGTAGAAGTGGCACACATCACTTCTGTTGCCATTCTGTTGCCAAGAACTTAGTCACAAGGGCACAGCTCATTGCAAGTGAATCTGGGAAATACAGTTTTAGCCTGGAAAGCAGTATGCCCAGTCATGACTCAGGAGTTTTAATATTAAATAAAGCAGGACAGAATAGACCTTGGTAGACAACTCGCAGTCTCTTCCGCAGTGACCAGTTACTTCTCATTCATAGCCAGCTCTTCATCCCTCGTATTATTTTTTGTATATCACTAAGTCCAAGAACAATGGAAATGAACTAGAAAACAGGGACGTTTGCCATCAAGGATGCTGTCCCAACGGCAATCCCAAGGACTCCACGGCTCCCTCTAGAGACAGGAGTCTGAAGTTCATCCTCTCCCCTTACCCTAGAATGTTGATAACTATGCACCAATTACTACTGATAAGTCGTTGCACTTCAGGGATAAATAAAGGAATATGATTAGGACAATGAGTATAACTGTCTTTAAAAATTATCAACATAAGTCTCTTTGAGAGCAAAATTTATGTTTTTTCCCCAACCTTCTCACATTGTCTAATAAATGTAGCAGCAACAGCAGCAGCAGCAGTGGTTACAGTAATTGCAATAATAGTAGTATTCATTGTAATTGTAGATAAAAGTAAGATGAGTTATCACTTCATACCCATTAGGATGGCTACTATTAAAAAAACAGCAAATAACAAATGTTGGCAAAAATATGGAATGATTGAAACTCTTATGCATGATTGACAGGAATGTAAAAAGGTACTGCCACTGAGGAAAATAGTCTGGTGGTCCCTCAAAGAATCAAAAATAAAATTACTATTAATGCAGTGATTCTACTTCTGGGTAGATACTCAAAAGAATTGAAAGGAGGGTCCTGAAAAGATATTGATATCCTGTGTTCACAGCAGCATTATCCACAACACCTAAAATGTGGAAGCAAC
The DNA here is from genome assembly GCF_000164805.1 of Carlito syrichta. Lineage (NCBI taxonomy): Eukaryota > Metazoa > Chordata > Mammalia > Primates > Tarsiidae > Carlito > Carlito syrichta. The sequence goes on along the minus strand of NW_007257915.1, from coordinate 237,395 downwards.
CCCAGTGTCCATCAACAGATAAATGGACAAGCCCATGGTGTATATGTACAATGAAACATTATGGAGGCTTGAAAAGGAAGGAAATTCTGGCACATGCTACAGCATGGATGAAGCTTGATGACAATCATACTAAGTGGGATAAAACAGTCACAAAATCCACTTCGTGGTTCTGTTTAAATGAGGTATTTAAAGTAGTCAAAATCATAGAGACAGAAAGTACAGTGAAAGTTGTAGGAGCTGAGGGAAGGGGGGGGATGAAATATTTGTTGTTTAAAGGGTATAGAGTTTCAGTTTTACAAAATAAAAAGAGTTCTGGAGATAAATGGTGACGATGGCTGTGCAACATTACCAAGGTATTTAATACCACTGAACTGTACCTTTAAAAATTATTAAGATAGTAAATGTTATATATGTTTTACCACACTAAAAAAGGGGGGGAGAAAAAAAGAGTAAACGAAGTTGTCTTTTATTGCACACTTGCTATATGCCAGGTCTTTCCTAAGTTATTTACCTAAGTTATATAACGGTCCTGTGTGTTAACTTGCCTGATTTGAAAATAAAAAAGACAGCCAAACACAATGACTCACGTCTACAATCCCAGCACTGTGGGATGCTGAGGCAGGAGGATCTCTTGAGTCATGTTCGAGACCAGCTTGTGCAGCAAGACCTTGTCTCTACGAAAAAAAATTTTTTAATTGGCCCATGGTGGTGGTGCCCACCTGTAATCCTAGCTACTCGAGAGGCTGAGATAGAAGGATCGCCTGAGCCCAGGAAGTTGAGGCTTAGGTGAACCATGGTCATACCACTGCACTCCAGTCTGGGTGACAGAGTGGGACTCTGACAAAAGAAAAAGAGAGAGAGAGAGAGAAGAGAAGAGAAGAGAAAACGAAAATGAGAAAGGCCAAGCGAAGTGAGATGATGTATCTTGCCCAAAGTGGCATAACAAATAAGTAATAAAGCCAGAGTTCTAAAATAGCCAGTTTGACTGCCTATATTATAGAGCAAACTTAACAGATACTCTTTTTTTTTTTTTTTTTTTTTTTTGAGTTGGGGTCTCAGGCTGGAATTCAGTGGCACAATCATGGCTCACCACAGTCTCGACCTCTTAGACTTAAGTGATCCTCCCACCTCTATCTCCCAAGAAGTTGGGACTACAAGCACACACCACCAAGTCTGGCTTTTTTTTTCTGAGACAAGGTCTTGCTACGTTGCCCAGGCTGGTCTCAAACTCTTGGACTCAAACAGTTCTCCCACTTTGACCTCCCAAAGTGCTGGGATTACAGGTGGGAGCCAACACACCCCGTCAACAGGTACTCTTTATAAAGGCACTGTGTTGAACACTTCACATGTGTATCCTCACAATAGTCTCATGGTCCTCTGCATAGAAGGGAAAATGGAATTTAGAAGATGAAGTAGTTTTCCTTAGGTCACATGGCCAGTAAGTGACAGAGACAAGATTTAAACCCAGACAACCTGACTCCTACTCCCCTGAGCGCACACAGAGCTCAGGCTCAGAGTTCCACACATTCAAGGGGCTCATTAGCATCCACAGACTGGGAGAGAAGAACGTGCGTGGATATGACTTTTTTCATCTTCTAGTAGTCCATCCATCTTTCTTCCAACTCCACAAGAGCACACGGGAACAATCCAGTTAAAACAGCTCCACGAGAGTGAGCAGGTGGGTGTGTAACACTAGCTTTGTTTTGTCTGGTGAGTCATCTTAGTCTTGTGTCTGGTGAAAATGAAGTTGTTTTGTCTCATTGTGGCCCTGAGAGGTATTTAAGGTTCTATCCAGAGATATCTTGTGTTTGTCGTCTTGGTCTGACTGTAAAAATAAAACCAGATGGCATGCTGCAGGTACAGGCACCAAGACTGCATGCGTGGAGGTGGGCGAGATAAAAGGTCAGGGACATTGGAGGTGAGAAACGGAGGAAAGAGAGGAGGAACGAAAAGTCTCCTGTTGGGTGCAGTGTGCTCAGGTGGGAGTGGGGATACACTTGAAGCCCAGACTTCTTTGCCACTATATGCTGCAACCATGCAACCAAAAACTATCTACACCCCTAAAGCTATTAAAATTAAAATGATAATAATTAACTAATTAATTTTAAGCTTTTTTCAATAAAAAAGAAGCTCAAGTGACTGAGGAAAAGTTTATTAACCATACTATTACAATGCCTTTCCTTCTTCCTCCTCTCTCTACACACACACACACACACACACACACACACACACACACACACACACACACACCCCACACCCCACACCAAAAATTCATTGGAAACAGCTACTTCTGAGTGCCTATATTCAGGTATTTTCCTATTCCTCAGATACCCGTCAGCATGGTAAACCTAGACAAAATTATCAAGTGTGATGCAGAAGTTCCTCTACTGATGATGGAGTTGATGTCCTGATAAATTCATCATAAGTTGAAAATATTCTAAGTCCAAAATGTGTTTAATACACCAAACCTAAGGAACCTGGCCTGACCTCGCCTACCTTAAAATGCTCAGAACACTTACCTCAGCCTAAAGTTCAAAATCATTTAACATAAAGCCTATTTTTTAATAAAGCATGGAGTATCTCATGTAATTTATTGAATACTGCCCTGAAAGTGAAAAAACAAAATGGTGCTATGAGTATTCAAAGTATAGTTTATACTAAATGTGTATCACTTTAGCCCCATCATAAAACTGAAAAATTGTCAGTTGAGCCATCATGTCAGGGATCGTCTGTAAATGCTGCCCCATCTCCATTTTGTCTTCCTTCTGTCCTGGTTTGTAGGATCCTCAAGTGATTCTCTTGATAGTCACAAATTCCTCATAAAAGTCCCTGCCCTAATTACCCCTCTGTGTACTGCTCCTTCTTAACCAACCCATTGGCTTATTCAACAATTATGGATGGTGTGGCTACTAGGAGCCAGGCACTCTTTTAGGCTCTTGAGATACATTCATGATCAAACAGACAAAAGTTTCTGCCCTGGGGAAATTTGCATTTTAGCAGGGGCAGGCAGAAAATAAACACAATGCATTATACATGAGTAAATTATTCAGTATGTAGCAGATTGTTAATATTATGTAAAAAGGGGGAGGAGTTGAGCAGGGAAGAAGGATCAAAAGAGCTAAGAGAAGGGAGCAGAGCATGGTGGTTCACACCTGTAATCCCAGCACTTTGGGAGGCCAAGGTGAGAGGATCACTTGAGCCCATGAGTTCAAGACAAGCATGGGCAATATAGTAAGGCCTCATCTCTACAATAAATAAAGAAATAGGAAAAAAAAGAACTAAGAGAAGGGAAAGATGTAATTTGCAATATTAAACAGTATGGTCAGAAAGGTCACTGAGAAGAAATTGGAGCAAAGACTTGAGGTTGAAGAAAGAGTGAGCCAAGCAGAAAAACTAGAGACGAGCCTTCTGGGCAGAAGGAAGTCCAAGTACAAAGGTCTCAGGTCAGAATGTATGAAGGGTTGAAGGAGGTGCAAGGAGCCCAGAGCTCTGGAACAGAGTGAATGAGTGAGGAGAAAGTGGTAGGAAATGAAGTCCACAAGACCATGGCACCACAGCCTCGAGACCTTGTAGGCCAATGGAGGGAATTCGAATGCTCCCCTGTGTGAAACTGGCTGCAAATAAAAGGAAAATTTCATCTTCTCTTGAATTTAATTAATATGGACAGAATGTTTCTCCCTTTTTAAGAAAACATATAAAAATACAAGAAACAGCATGATGGGGTAGACCAATGACCTAACCAACTTAATTTTCCACATCTAAAGTGTTTCCAGCTCGCAGCATGGAAGAGCCTTCCCTGAGATTCCCCTCAAGCCCTAGCGCTATATCCTAATCACTAATGTTCCCTTAAAAACTATTAGAGAACGTCAGAGAAATGCATGTAATTCTATCTTCAGACATACGAGGTGAGACCCAAAAAAACCTGGAATTATCTTTTGGAAGGTAGGCCCCTTATAGAGCAGGCTTCACTTGTTCGGCAAGTGTTCTAGAAACTCATCAGCATTTGTGCACCAGCTAGCATTGTTTTGAGAGATTGTATTTGGGTTCAGTGGATTTTTTTTAATATTCTTTCAATGCATTTGCTCATTCATGATGGGTGATTTACGAGCATGACTGCCCACACCATGCTGAATGTTCAGCAATTTTTGACCAAAAACGGCAAAACTCCCATGTCCCACCTTCCTCGTCACTTAATCTTGCCCCAAGTGATTTTTTTTGTTTCCCAGTTGAAAAAAGGTCCTCAAAGGGAAATGCGTTGCCTGAGTGGAAGAGGTGAAACAAAAAGCAACAGAAGCACTACAAGGCATCCAAAAGGATGAGTTCGAAAACAGATCTGAGCAGTGGAAAAAGTGTTTCAATATGTGCATTGCATCAAATGGAGAGTCCCTTGAAGGTAACTGAAGTTTAAACATGTAAGAATGAGTACACAATTTTTTATAAATAAATTCTGAGTTTTTTGGGGTCCCTTCTTATATTCTTTCAGTTCACATACACTCTTGTGAGAAGGCATTTTGTCCAATAACATAGGAGATTCCAACCGTTCAGGCTTGCCTTGGGTCCCTTTTTCACGTCACAGTTACTACCACCATGCCAACCATGTGTCCTCAGGAACCCAAGACTCCCACAAAAAATTTTTTTAAACCACAGTTTAACAAAATTTTGGGATGTAGGTGCATATAGTATCAGGAATCTGGTTTAAAGCCACAAAGTTGTCTTTTCAGCCCCACAATAATATTTAAGTGAAGTGATACTCTCTTTGGTTCTCATTTTTTTATTAATTGTTATTTAGCCATTACTTAATTGAGAAGAGCTAAATGAAATAAAATTATTAAACATTCAAGGGAGAATAGTTTATATTTATACTAAGGTGGAAAATTTTTTTTCATCAAAATTTATCTTGAAAGGGCACTATATTTCCTCGGAAAAAATTTGCTGAAAAGTTGCTTAGGTGAAGTGTGAGACCCCAAGTGAATGCTTGAGTAACAAAAGATAGTTGATAAAATCCCGAATAAGAGAATTAAGGGGAAAGGAAGTAGAGGTTGGAGCAAAGATATCCTTCAGGTGAAGGAAAAAATCGAGGAGGCCAGGTGATTACGAAGGGGACAAGGGTGGAGAGAGGGAAGGGGGACACTTTGGAATAGAATGCCAAGGAAAGACCACGAAGAGCAAATGTATCAGCTGTGGATTTTTCAGAGTGGATTTCTGCAACCTTTGTTCTGTGACCCTCTCTCTATTACATGGCAAAGGGACAGAAGACATACCAGGGAGGATAAAACAAACAAACAGAATGATTATATTTTGGAGGGTGGGTCCCTTGAAGTACAGTTTTCCCCAACTAGGTAAGTGTTTTAGGAACCCATGAACATCAGTGGACCAGCTAGGGGTTGTGAGAGGCTATGTTCTCAAGAGACATCCAAGTTGTGGCAAACAGGTGACTGGTTCTTCCACCATGACAATACAACTCCCCACACCATCCTGAGTGTTCAGAAGTTTCTCACCAAAAACGCCATGACCCCTGTGCCCCACGCTCCCTAGTCACCTCATTTCACCTCGAGTGACTATTTTTCCCCCCAGATGAAAAAAGTCCTCAAAGGGAAACGTTTTACTGATGTGGAAGAGGTGAAACAAAAAACGGCAGAAGCACTAAAAGGCATCCAAATTGGGGAGTTCAAAAACTGTTTTGAACAGCGGAAAAAGTATCTTGATAGGTGTATTCATCCAACGGAGTCCTCTGAAGGTGACAAGTTTAAACATGTAAGAATAAATACACAGTTTTTTATAAACAAATTCTGAGTTTTGGGGGGTCCTCCCCTCATATAGGTTATAGGCATCCTTAAAGTATTTAAACTTTTTAAGTAACCATGAGGTAATATAGCCTTGAATCTGAAGACATTGAATTCTCTCCAAATGAATAGCAACGATACATTTTCTGAAGTAATTTTAGTACCTGGATGGCTCACAGCATTTTATGGTCATTATACTCTCCCAGCAAAGGAGAAAATGTACATCTGTTGTTAACCCTAGGCTTCCAGTGATGACATCACCAAAGCTCCAAGAAAGCAAATGGACCGGAAAGGCAAAGGGAGCATGCTAGCTATATCAAAGGGCAAGGGTTTACTACTGGTGTTTTGGATAGGAGGCTGGGGCTGGGTGGGGCTGCAGGGAGCCCATCCTGGGGACTATAGGATGCTTAACAGCAGCCCTGGCCTCTTTCCACTAAGATGCCAATAGCACCTCCCCAGTCGTGACAATCAAAAATATCTCCAGACTTGGCTAAATGCAAAATCACCCCCAGTTAAGAGCAGCTGCCATGGGGTGACCCAGCAGTGCCATATATAACTCTTAGCTCACGCAAAATCTCAAAAAATATCTAAAAACAATAAAGAGGCTGACATACCTGTGCTTTTGAAAACTGCAACTGGAGTGGCAATCAAAAATCGAGCAGTGGCCGGGCGCAGTGGCTCACACCCATAATCCCAACACTTTGGGAGGCCAAAGCGAGAGGATTGTCTGAGCCCAGGGGTTCAAGACCAGCCTGGGCAACATAGCAAGACCCTGTCTCTACAATAAATTAAAAATTCAGTCAGGTGTGGGGGTGCACACCTATTGTTCCAGCTACTTGGAAGGCTGAGGCAGAAGGATCCCCTGAGCCCAGCAGGTCAAGGCTGCAGTGGCTATGAGTGTGCCTGGGTGAAGAGTAAGAATCCAACTCAAAAAAAAAAAAAAAAGTCAGCAGAAATAAAAAATAAACATCAGAATTCTAGCTAGATGCTATCCAACCTCAATGCTCGGGCAGTGACTATGTGACTATTTCACATAGACAACTATTACACATTCATATATAAATTATATAAATTGTTTTTTGTTGATGTGATCAAAAACTATAACCTGTATGGAAAGTTTTATCAATGGTTGAAAGGCACTGCAAGGCTGAACCTTCTATTTCCTTGGTCAAAAGGTGAGTTTCTTCCTTCCACTCTTCTTTTAAGTGAAATAAACACATAGTTTGAAAACACACCTGCCTATTTGCCTCAATGGTTAAGTCTTGTCTGGCTGTAGTGTAAAAATAGGCATTTCTCTGTCTGAACATGAAAATAGCACTTCCTCAACAAAAGCAAAAAGTTTCAGAGCTACAAAAGATGTTTACTCTTATAAAGAAGCCTTTTCCTCTAGTGTCTATTTTGGGATCGTGTAGGTGTTCTAGCAGAGGTAAGCAGGTATATAAGGTTCAGAGACAAATCTGTGAGTGTGTGCTTCCTGTAGTGGCTCAGACAGCCTGGTGAGAGTCACAGCTCCCTACGTGTTGGGTTGAGAATATATACTGACGGAAAGCACAGCTTCCCCTTTTGAAAAGCTATGGTTAAATTGAAATAATGGCAATGATCGTAACTAACTGTCTAATTCCATTTAAATCCTTATAGTCATTCACTCATTCATTTGTTTATCCAGCAAATAACTGTTGAAGATCTGCCAAGCAATGTTCTAGAGTCTTGAAATATATTGGTGAGCAAACAAAATCTCTGTCCTTGGGGAGATTTTTAAAAATAAGCTAGAGAGTGAGAGACTGTTAGAAGGTTGTAAATGAAATAGGAAAAAATTTAACAGGGCAGGATTAGCAAATTTTCCAAACAGGCCAGCTAGTAAAGAATTTAGCCTGTGTCTCTCAAATTGTCTCTCAAATCTGCCACCATTGGGCAGAAATTTTTTTAAAATGTGTGTGGTGGTGTTCCAATAAAACCTTATTTACACAAATGAGTGGTTAGAGGTCATAATTTGCCAACCCTTGAAATCAGGTAAAGGGAATCAGGAGTTCAAGAAGATCACCAATCTTAAATAGGATAATCAAAGTGAGCCTCTTTAAAAAGATAAAATCCAATCAAAAACTAAAAGGATGTGAACCAGTCAGACATGTGGTTGTATAGAGGAGGAGCATTCCAAGCAGAAGAGGCAGCCAGTGCAAAAGTCCTGTAGCAAAAAAGCATGTCCAGTGAGCTTGGAGCACAGGAAGGAGCTCTGTCTGGCCAAGCAAGAAGAATGAATATCCCTATTTGCAGCCACTCTCAACTGATATCACCAATTTGTTTTCTCTTTCTTCCTTTTCACACCACACCCTTTTCTGTTCAATGAAACATGTTACTACTATGAGTAAGTCCTCTGACATACGCATTTTCCTGACCTCAGAAAGGTAAGAGGTATTGATATGTTTTGTTTGGTCCCCATCCCATCAGGGCCCTGGTTCAACTCAACACTCTGAACAAAGATGACAGATGACAGCAGAAACACCTAACCACAGAGGTTTCCTCTGGCAGCCTTTATTTTTTTCATTTGGAGTCTCACTCTGTCGTCCAGGCTAAAGGAAAGTGGCACACTTACGGCCACTGCAGCCTCGACCTGCTCGGTTCAGGTGATCCTTCCATCTCGGCCTTCAGAGTAGCTGAGACTACAGGCCCACACCACCACACTCAGCTAATTATTCTATTTATAGAAGAGACGAGGTCCCACCAATTTGCCCAGACTGGTCTCATATCCCTGGGCTTAGGCAATCCTCTAGCTTCAGCCTCCCACAGTGATAGGATCACAGGCATGAGCCACCATACCCAGCTTCTCTAGCAACCTTTTACCAGCACATTCTCATTTTCATCAAAGCCAGCAGAATGAAGGTTTAACATCAAAAAAGCAACTATAAACTTATTATAGTTATTCACCTGGCCTGTTTGCTCCTGGAGTGTTTTTAAGAGGAAACTGACTAACATTTTCTAGGACCAGAAGGCAGGGCTATGGCTTTTAAATTGTCCATAAACCATCTTCTAAGAAGGACTCTATAACTCTGGATCCTGATATGCTGTGAGGGAAGAGCAACTCGAAACCTCATCTGCCGTCAGAGCCAAGCCGGCCATGTTCTCAATTCCACAGACTCACCCAGAGTGGGCAGACACCTGGCCTCCATGAGCGAAGACCCATGGATGTGAAGGAGCCCTGGGGGCAGTGGAGGTGGGGTGTGAAGTTCATTTTCATTCAATTCCAAATGAAGTGTGCTATAATACAATTTTAAGTAACTTTTCATATATACCTCATTTTGTTCCACAAATACATAAGGAAAAAACTATTAAAATTGTAATGTTCCATATATACCGACAACAAAAGTTGAATCCAAGTCACATTTGACTTCTGCAATTCCAAGAGATGTTCAAAGTGGTTATCGTCAGCATCCAGACGCTGCTGATGACAGCGAACAACTGCAGGGCTTGTTGCTGTGTGAGGCCTCCCGGATCTTCCCTTGTGCACATCACACACGGGGCCATACATCTCAAACTCATCACGAATGTATGCAATCGTTAGGCATGTGGGATGTTCTGTTGCATACTCATGCCTCCATTGTTGTTGCACTTCCACAATGTTCTCAAATTTCAAATACCACTTCAACATGGTCTTGTGTGTTCCTTAAAGGACAACCGTGCTTTCTCCATTTTCTTCGACTGTTTGGCCTGTCAGCTGTCGCATGGTGATGTTTGCATTCATCTGATGAACACCATCTTTGGAGCGAATGTCACACTACACATTGCTACCATCATTCAATTCAACTTTGAAAAGTCATACATAGATGACATCTCTTAAAATGTGTGTACATATTTTTGATACCCCCTATGTTTCTTATGAAAGGAAAGCATAGCCAAGGGGCATAGGGCGAAACAAAAGCCTGGGTAAGATTGGTAAACAGAAGCCCATACACAGAGCACCAAAACCACACTCCCTCGTCAAGCCTTGACCCCACTTTCTCCACCCGCATAAAGTGTACTTTGGCCCCCCTTGGAATTGGTCCAGTTGCCAGAATGCTCGGTGCTCCCTCCCCCAGAGTGTGGCCCTTCAGGAATGCCAGCGCCCTGCCCCTTTTCCCTTAAGTAACTTCTGCACATCCTCAGGGCCACAGAGCACTTCTTTTATGAAGTTCCGTCTTGTGCTCTCATAGCGAGTCCTTCATAGTGATAGAGTCGGCAGGGTAGACTGGAAACTGTAGGACTGTAGGAAGGTTCCAAGCTCATGAATGCAGCAGCTGGTGCAAAACTGCATGCAAGCATGTGGCCTCACTGTAGGAAATACCACAACTTCCTACCTGTTGAGCCCTTATCAAACATGCCCGCAGCACTGCAGTCCCTCTACCCGTGATGCTTGTGGCGGTTGAGAGCCAGCCACCAAAGTAAGAACTAACTTAGAGACTCCTGGAGCATGCGCATCAATAGCCAGGGTTGACCTAGGATAACCATACACCTTCATTGTACTACTATTAGCATAAAATTATCCTAGGGGAACCTTCCACTCTCATCACACACCTGACACTATAACAGTACCCATGTGACCCTACAAGGCCTGAAACTCCTCCGCCCGACATGAGGAAGGAGTCACAGTGACCCAGACCTAAGACTACCCATTTCTAGGAAAAACTCACCCCTAAGCCCACTCTGCAACACCCCTAAGAATAAAAGCCATGGCTCAACAGTAGTTGGGCACAGAAGCAGCAGCTGTCCATCAACTGTTTCTGCCCACACTCCTCTCTTGAGAGTGTGCTCTGCTTAATAAGCTACTTGCGGGCAACCCCCTGGCGTCCTCTCCCACTGTGGGAGCTTTTCTGTCTTCTCAGTAAATCCTGCTTTTTTAAAAAAATAAGCTACTTGCTTATCCCGCTCCTCTGTGTGTCTGCTTGCGAATTCACCCCAAATGTGAGCACAAGAACCCGTTATCGACCTGTCTCACACTGGAAGGAGCACTCCTTCTCCGGATACCAATAGCACTTTTCAGTTTGTAGCTTACGCATTCATCTGGGTAAACACATAAACATGCCTCTTCCACTAAACTGGAAGCTTCATGAGCACGGACATGCCCCTCTTTCTCTTCCATGTATCTCCAGCAGCCAGCGGTGAGCACCCCATGCATAGTGACTGAATAAACGAACCCTCCCCACAGTCAAAGGGAAGAAAAAAGCAAGATCTGTTAAAATATTTACAAAGTCAATAAATAAAAACTAACATCCTGAGCTTTGATGAGCAAAGATTTTCCCGTGGTCTTCAAAAAGAGAACATGGTGTGAATTTGTAGACAATGTCTTTAGTTGATGTAATAGCACATTGCAAACAGCTGTTTCTTAAAGCACTCCTCAGTACTGGGAAGGAGGGATGACAAATCCTATGTCAAATCACAACACAATATAAATAACTCCAAAGGACTCAAAACAAGGTGATCCAAGAACACAGATGTCTCAGGATTCTGGTTTAATGCCAAGGCAAAAGAATGTTGGAGAAATTGAGGGAGAGGCATATCTTCCAGGCCCTTCTCCATAATCAATATTTCTTTCCGTCAGGATTATGGGGTGACTGGACTGCTGAGAGGTGAAGGTCACAGTCTCTGTGAACACAGAGAGGACAGTTCCACATTCATTATTTTACAGTCAGCAAGAATGAGTGCAATTATTCAATTGACTATTGTTCAGGATGCTTTCTTCATTCAGCCGGAGCAAGAATGACTCACGAGTCCCATTCACTTGTTGAAGGCGACTGTGGCTCACACCCCCCTCTTGTGGACACTTCCAAACATGCTGGCCTCTCTGCAGGCGTGTAGTGAGACAAGTGAGAAACTAGATTCCTTTATTCAAGTCAGGTCACCTGGGAAACTCGCATCCTATAGTCCTTCTAGATTGTCAGCCCAGTTTTTAAAAATCAGGAGACGTTGAACAGTGTGTTAAAACAAGGGTTCATGGACTGTGTCAAATCTTCATTGATCAATGTTTTTAAATGTTTGAGCCACTGTAGGTGGAGAGGTGATGCAAACGCATGAAAAATCTGAACATTCCTTGTACGTGACCTTTCCTTAATTATATTTGCCTTCTCCTAGTTTTGTCCCCTTCAAGTAACATGTCCAGCGATTTGGACATTTTGGGGCATGTGGGGAAGAAACAACCTGGTGGATGAAGCCATCAACAGAGTGGCAAATGCTCATTTGACAGATATTTACTAAACACTTGCCACTGTGGGGAATCAAGGTAATATAAGAAATGATCCCTAAATATTATCTTAGCCAGGCATGGTGGCTCTCATGCCTGCAATCCCAGCACTTAGGGAGGCTGAGGCAGGAAGATCGCTTGAGTCCAGGAGTTCAAGATTAGCCGGGGCAACATAACAAGACCTAGTCTCTACCAAAAATAGAAAAATAAGCCAGGTGTGGTACATGTGCCTGTACTCCTAGCTACTCGGGAAACTGAGGCAGAAGGAGTACCTGAGTCCGGGAGGTTGAAGCTACGATAGCCATGATCATGCTGCTGTACTCCAGTGTGGGCAACAGAGTGAGACCGTGACTCAAAAAAAAAGAAAAAAGAAAAAGAAAATATTTAAATACTATCTAATAAGGAAGAGGGAACTTGTATACAAATAACTATGTTACACAATGGAAAATGCTAAAGAAAAAGTTAAATCAGCCGGGCTCAGTGGCTCAGCCTATAATCCCGCGCCTTTGGGAGGCTGAGGTGAGTGGATTGCCTGAGCCCATGGGTTCGAGACCTG
>NW_007257915.1:193848-224684 GCF_000164805.1 Carlito syrichta | reverse complement strand
GACTCCAACTCAAAAAAAAAAAAAAAAAAAGTTAAATCAATATGCTATTCCCCTATGACACAGGACAAAGCAAGAGAGGGGTGTGAAGGGTGACAAGCAGGGAGCTGCTCCTTCTGAGTCAGCTCATCCTAGCACAGAATCAATACAGATACTGCACTTATTCTGGGCCAGGTGTTCCAGGCACTTTATCAAAAATAGTATGCTATTGGCTGGGTACAGTGGCTCACATCTGTAATCCCAGCACTTTGGGAGGAGGAGGCAAGAGGAGTATCTGAGCCCAGGAGTTCGAGACCAGCCTGGGCAACATGGTGAGACCTCATCTCTACAATAAATCAAAAAAAATTAGCCAGGCATGGGGCCATGCGCTTGTAATTCCAGCTACTTGGAAGGCTGAAGCGGGAAGATCACCTGAGCCCAGGAGGTCGAGGCTGCAGTAGCCATAATCATGCCACTGCACTCCAGCCTGGGTAACAATGAGACCTTGACTAATAATAATAAGAGATATTCAGAGAAAGAATAACTTCCCATCAGACATAGCAAGGAATGCTTCTTGGAAAGTGGGTATCTATTTGGAACTTGAGAGATTGGGAAGATTGGAGCATGAAGATTTCAAGCAGAGGAAGCCACTCAAACAAAAGCGTAGAGGCGGAAAATCACCCAGCCAGGAAGGGAGACAATGGTGGTGTTCAGACGAGTGGAGGGAAGATATTACATCAAGTGGCAGATGGCTTTAAATGCCCAGCTCGCGACTTCAGAATTGCCTTGGCAGGCGGTAGAAGGCTATTGGAAGCTTTCAAGCAGGCGAGGGACGTGATGTAAGTTACACTTTGGAAGGGTTAGATTGTTTAAAATGATGATGAAGATGGATTGCACTGGGGAGCAGAGAAGTTTCTAGAACTATACTCAAACATTAGAGTTCAAGGAAACAACCTGGCTCATAGACCTATTGTATTTGGCCCAAAGAGTGTTGGTCAATATTCAATAATCACATGAAGTTTCAGATTCCTGGCTTTTCTTTAAAACAGTAAAATAACCTGGCAGCCCTGGACGGTCATTTCCCCATGACAGGCCGCAAGAGTGGAGTAGCAACTGCCACCTTTAGATGTTCTACCTACTTATTTTCCACTTTCCAAGTCGCATGAGTTCCCTTTTGTCTTGTCTTTCTGATACAAAGGCCAAGTGTCATTCTTGCCCATGTGTGGGTGTGTTGTGTTGTTGTTGTTGTTGTTTTCTTATTTCTGACCCTCTTCATTCATTCATGTGACTTCCCTGGCCTTTGAGAGCAGTTGTGCCTGCAAATGTGATTCCAGAGGTAAGGAAAACAGTCAATGGAAAGTGATCAGGCTTTTGTCAGGGATGTAAGTGTTGGAATAAAAAGGTATATGTGCAAGGGACATTTGTCCTGCATTTTTGCTGGATCTCAACTAACTTTAGCACACAACATATGAGGGGGACCCAAAAACCCCGTAATTATTTTTTGGAGGGCAGGTCCCTTGAATTACAGGCTTCCTCTGCTAGGTGAGAGTTCTAGAAACCCATCAGCATCTGTGTACCAGCTTGTGTTGTTGTGAGCCGCTGTGTTCAGTTTCAGTGAATTTTTTTTGGAGATTCTTCCAACGCATTTGCCCTTTTCATGATGGGTGATTTATGAGCACACCTGCCTACACTATGCTGAATGTTCGGCAGTTTTTAACCAAAAATGGCATGACTTCCATGTCCCGCCCTCCCTATTCACCCACCCTGTCCTAAGTGACTTGTTTTTGTTTCCCTGGATAAAAAAAGGCCTCAAAGGGAAACGTTTTGCCTTGAGGAAGAGGTGAAACAAAAAACAGCAGAAGCACTAAAAGGCATTCAGGTGGCAAGTTCAAAAACTGTTCTGAGCAAGCAATGGGAAAAGCATCTAAATAGGTTTATTGTATCAAATGGAGAGTACTTTGAAGGTGATTAAAGTTTAAATGTGTAAGAATAAATACACAATTTTATATAAATAAATCTGGAGTTTGGGGGGTTCCCCTTATAAGAAGTGCTAACGAGATGGAAAAAATTATAATTATAAAAATTTGACTGTATGTCTTTAGAAAAGGAACTATCATGTTTTCAAAAAGTTATTTTACCTTGTTCCTTTATAAAAGTGTGTAATGAATGCTGTTATAGAGATTATACAGCGTTCCACAGAAAAGCATGTATGACTCAGTTTCTCCAACTCTAAATTATAATTGCCAATGGATTACACCACAGTAAATTGTGTATTTTAAAGCATGAAATGTGTTTCGTTTCATTGGTGAGGCTTATTCATCAAGGGGACCAGATTTGCTGGGGGTGGGGTGGTGATGGAATCCTATTCCTTTTGTATATAAAACGCAAATATAGATATAGCATATAAATAGATATGCAGTCTATCTGTGGTACTACAGTTTTATGGGGGGTAGAGGACACCAAGGAAAAAAATGTCCAAAAGGTCCCTTGGAGGAAGGATAATGAAAAGAAATTTTTGAGAAATTTGTGAGGACAAGCATTGGATGAATCATTCATTTTGTCTCCTTTCTGGTTGCCAGCCTTCAAATGCCAATGTAGACTCCAAACAGTCCTAACATGGCTCTTCTAAACATTTGCTAGAGACCAAGTGTCAGCCACAGCTCTGATGTGCACAACCAGACCATGCGAAATCTCTCCATCAAACCCACTGCTCTTTCACAAGTGAAACCTCAACAACGATACAAATACCCTTACTCAAAACCAAGAAGAAAACACAACGACTGGAACAAATTTCTGGAACAAGATTGCCTCATTCCATAAGCAGTACTTCTTAGTCTAAAACGTCTTGCTCTGGGAACTGAACGCTGCAGCCAAGAAAACATCAGACAGATCTGGAGAAGGGCGGCATTTGGCTAACAGTAAAGTGACCTCACCCACAAGAAAGCTTGAGAATAAACTTCTGTCTTGGTGATCAAGACACATCCCACAAGTCAGATGCCCAGAAATACGAAGAAGTCCATCTGCTCCTCACTTAAACGAGAGCTCCAAACACCAGGCTGTTTGATCTGTTGGGCTCTGTGACTGTCCCACGGTGAGGTCACAACAAAGGAGCAGCTACGTAGCTCATGTTGCTAGTACACAGCCAGTCCAAGGTCCCCCAGACTCAACGAGAGTTCTGTCTGAGGAAAAACAACTGCAGAGGACTCCAGGGAATGATGTGAGCAGCTGCTGTGTTTCCAAAGCTTGACAAAAAAGATGAATTTCACCCCCTGAAAATTCTCATTTCTCACAGAGTGTAGTAGCAGTTCATGGGAAGAGAGGAGGTGTTCCATACCCCGTTACAGAGGCTCTAGGACACAGTCTCCAACAACGTTCAGCCTCCTTATTGGTGGTCCCCATCACACTATTATTACCAGATATTCAGCCCCAGTCCAGTCATGCACTGTGCAAGGCACTATGCAACACCATCACTTTTTCTTGCAACTGCTCTATGAAGGAGGTATTATTATCATCCTCATATGACACATGAGGACATGGAGACACAGAGGAGTTAAGTATCTTGCCCAAGGTCACACAACTAGGAAGCATCAGAGCTGGAACTTGAATTCAGGTCTATGACTCATCGATTTTCTGCTCTACTTCCTCCAGGGAGAACAAGGAGTTTGAACATGTACTCCATCCATTTAGGGCTTGATTGGTGCAATTTAGGTTGAGCGGTAGTAGAATGCATTTCCAATAGTATTCGATAGCAACCGTGGTAAGCAAAGTACCATCAGGCTTTTCTGATGTCCTCTCATGGTCTGGCACCTGGTAGAGGGGTAGGCACAAAGGATTAAAAGGACAAGAAGACAGCAGACACTGAACTTCAAGTCCAAACATCCTTCTACTTAGAATTTACAGTTCTGGGCCGGGTGCGCCAAGGTGTGGGAATCACACCTGTAGTCCCAGCACTTTGGGAGGCCGAGGCAGGAGGACTATTGAGCCCAGGAGTTAGAGACCAAGACCTCATCTCTACACAATAAATAAATACATATACACATATATTTGGGGTGCCAAAAATGTATACACATTTTAAACGATGCTATCTATGTATTACTTTTAGTTCGCTGTCATCAGAAGTGTCTGGATGCTGATGGTAACCACTTTGAGCACCTCTTATAATTACAGAAGTCAAATGTGACTTGTATTCATCTTGTTGAGTATTGCAGTTTCAATACATTTTTTTCCTTTCTTAAAATGTCTATATATTTTTTGGCACCCTCTGTTTATATACAGTTCTGAATCAAAGCACTGGATACATGAAACTCTTTGGGCTGGGACTCAGACACTTGTGTCTAGCACGTTGGCCATGAATCTGACAGTCCATGTTTATAGCCAAACACCATCAGGCTAGGTTCTTTTGGAATCTTTATATGGTGAACAAAATTTCTTGACAGAAAACAAAACAAAAAATAAGATTTCTTGCTATTGTGATAAAAGAGTTCAGGCACGCAGGGGGGAGAAAAGGAGTCAGAACTCTTAAGTGCTAAATGAAAATCTATTCACACACAGGTGCAAGATATCAGCATGAACTCAGCCACATAAAAGCAGCTGTAGACTTTGATTAAACTGAGAATGATCTAAGTAATTCTAGAAGAAAAAAATACATATTAAAATCTCCTGTTAGATTCCTCAGGTCACTGCAATCTTACTTCTTTGTCTTACAACTTTAATTTTTTTTTTTTTTGAGTCACTGTCTCATTCTGTCACCCAGACTGGAGTGCAGTGGCACAGTCACAGCTCATTGCAACCTCAATCTCTTGGGCTCAGGTGATCCTCCCACCTCAGCCTCACCAGTAGCTGGGACTACAGGCACACACCACACCCGGCTAATTTTTCTGATTTTTTATAGAGACAAGGTCTCACTGTGTTGCCCAGGTTGGTCTCAAACTCCTGGGCACAAGCAATCCTCCCACCTCAGCCTCCCAAAGTGCTGGGATTACAGGCGTGAGTCACCGTGCCTGACTGATGTCTCCTGTTTTGTGATCTCTTGCCATGGCTCCTTTGAGGATACCTCTGCCTGGGAAGCTATGTGAGATCAGCCCTGCTCTGAGACCCATCACTAAGCCACCTCTCACCAGGCATTGACCCCGTCTGCTGAGCTCCTCTGTTTACCAGAAACCACCACCGCTAGTGGGCGCCATCATCACGGCAGGACGCCATCGACCTCAGCAGGTACTCTGCCTCCGCTGAGCTCTGCATCGACAGTCAACACCACTACCGCCATTACCCTGTGTCCACACTTGCACGTGGCTGGGTCAGCCAGGCCATGGAGCGTGGCTGAGATGCTAGAGTGTCTCTGTGTGTTCTGGAGGTACCCAAACGTTGACACCTACTGTGCTTTTTGTCACAATGACTCACCTGGGTATCCAAACAGGGCTGCTTGTGCCCTGGTGATTTCCAGAGATTCCAATAAAACGGAT
The DNA here is from genome assembly GCF_000164805.1 of Carlito syrichta. NCBI lineage: Eukaryota > Metazoa > Chordata > Mammalia > Primates > Tarsiidae > Carlito > Carlito syrichta. The sequence continues at coordinate 219,246 of NW_007257915.1, read as the reverse complement.
TGTTTTGTTGAAAGCCAGAATCCCCCTCTGGATGAGTCCAGTGAGTGCTGAGCTGGGGTCAAATCTAAGGGAAATAAACTATTCCATAGCTCCAATGGCTACATTTTTTAGCTAATCTTGTCTGCCTGGCTTCCTGTTCACTTTGAATGAGTCTTTCCCAAGAAGTCCTTGGCTCTTCCTGGAGGACCCACCCCACTCATCTTGCAGACTAGTCCAATTTATGCAACAGTACATAGAACTAAGTTCAAACTGAACCCACAGAACAGAGATCAGAATTTAACTGCAAACAGAAATTACATTTGGAGTTTTGCTAATGTCAACATTGAAAAATAAAACCCAAACCATCATCGGTGACCAGCGTACAGAATTTCTTTTACTGAATTGGACTTTAGTCTTCTTCCATTACCTATCCACCTAGGGATGGTGTAGCAAACAGCAAAAAAGAAATGATAGTAAGGATGCTGTAAGATCACTACCTGCTGCTTTACATAATAATGTCTTATACTTTATTCCAGAAATTTGCTTATATTATGGGACATTATGCATTCTATAACTGATCATATTTTTCCCACTCCTTTGATCAACATTCCCCATTCCTTTAGAGTCAGATCTGCAGCCCACCATGTAGGCTTGAACAGTGTCCCCCCCAAAAAATAGGTTCCAGTTTCAACCCCTGAGACCTGTGAATGTGACCTTATCTGAAAGTAGCCTTTGCAGATGTAATCAAGTTAAGATGAGGTAAAACTGGATTAGGCTGGGCCCTAAAGTCAATGTCTGTTGTCCTCATAAGAAGAGAAGAAGACAGAGAGAGAGGAGACACGCAAGGGAGGAAGACTTTGTGAAGAAGTAGAGATTGGACTGCTACAACCACCAACCAAGGAGCAACAAAGACTGCTGGAAGCCACCCAAAGGCAGGAAGATGTAAGAAAGGATTCTTCCCTAGAGCCTTTTGGAGGGAGTGTGATTTTAGACTTTCAGCCTCCAGAACTTTGAGAAGATCAATTTCTATTATTTTAAGCCAGTTTGTGGTAACTTGTTATAGCAGCCCTTGGAAACCTATTCAGGTTTTAGTACTGAGAGTGGAGTATTGCTATAACAAATTGCTAAAAATGACGTGGCTTTGGAATTGGGTAATGGTAGTGGTTGAAAGAATTTTGAGACATGGTAAAAAAGGCTAAATCGACTTAAAAAAAATTTTGGTAGAAATATGGACATTAAAGGAGATTTCTGGTAAGGACTCAAAGAAATAAGAAGAATTGTAGGTAAATCTTCTACCATCTTAGAGAATGCATATATTCTCATGAACAGAATGTTGGTAGAAATAGCATCGTTCAGTGTGCTTCTGGTGAGGACTCACAGGAAATTATGAACATTTCTCTAGACACTGGAGGGAGGGAAATTCTTAACATGGCAGAAACTTGACTGAATTATCTTCTGTTGCGTGGAAAGTAGAACTTGTAAGTGACGAAGTTGGATATTGAACTGAGGAGACTTTCAAACGAAGTGTGGAGAGAGTGGCCTGGTTTTCCCTTGCTGTCTATAGTAAAATGTGAGAGAAAATAAATAAATGGAGGGGCAAACTATTAAGCAAAAAAAGAACTTGATGATTTTGAAAATTCTCAGCCTATCCAGAATGCAAAAGGTGAGAAAGCATACTCTGAAGAGAACACCAAGAGTACAAGGAGGGGGAGGGGACCCCCCCAAAAAAACCCAGAATTTATTTATTAAAAATTGTGTATTTAGTTTTACATATTTAAACTTCAGTCACCATCAAAGTGCTCTCCGTTTGATGCAATACTCCTATCGAGATGCTTTTCCCACTGTTCAAAATAGTTTTGAACTCATCCATTTTGATGCCTTTTAGTGTTTTTGCCGTTTTTTTGTTTCACCTCTTCCACATCAGCAAAACGTTTCCCTTTGAGGACTTTTTTAACTCAGGGAAGCAAGAAAAAAGTTTTTGGGGCAAGATCGGATGAATAGAAAGGGTGGGGCAGTGGGGTTACGCTGTTTTTGGTCAAAAACTAATGAACACAGCGCAGTGTAAGCAGGTGAGCACATAAATCACCCATCGAGAAATGGGCAAATATGCTGAAAGAATCTAAAAAAAAAAAATTCACTGAAGTCTAAAGCAGACTCTCACAACACTGCTGGCTGGTACACAGGTGCCAATGGGTTCCTAGAACACTTACCTAGCAGGGGAAGCCTATACTACAAGGGGTCCACTCACCAAACAATAATTCTGGGTTTTAGGGGTAGCTAAACAACTTTTGCTAAAGAGATTAAGCATGTGACAGCGACCCATGGATTTAGTCAACCTTCTCAGCAGAAGCCAGGAATACAGATGGGTTTATCCAGGAAAGATCTGTGGAGGAACTTCTTATCTGATATCTTAGATGCCCATGAATTGCATAGGAAACCAACCAAGTTTTAAAGACTGTTATATCAGCAGAAATATTGCCAACCTGGGCTGAAAAGGACAGAGACGGGACAAAATGAAGGCTGTCAGACTTCCAAAGTTCTATGTGACTACAAAACTCTTTTATCTTTTAAGGAAAAGAAAGAATAACTTCTTTTAAGGGCTGAATTGTATCCTCTCAAAATTCAAATGTTGAAATACCTAAGAATCTGACTACATTTGGAGACAGAGCTTTTAAAACCCTTTGTTGTTGGAAGCACCCGATATTTTGGGATTGTTTGTTACTGTAGCATATCCTGTTCTAACAGATACTCCCTATACTTCCTAATCTTCAATGGGCAAAACTTCCACAGCTTCTTTTTATCTAATGAAAAAAGGCCAACTTTCTTAGCCTGACATTTAAAATTCACCTATTCCTAATCTATCTTTCTCCTTTAATTTTTATTTTTGCATCAAAAGTTATTACTAGAAAAATAGCAATTAATTACATTGGCCATAACAAAATGTTGTGTACATTTTGCTACCTTCTTAACTTCTTAGTTGCTTCCTGTATGTCAAGGCTCTACCTAAGACTTATAGAGGGTATGACTTAACCTATAGAAGGGCTGGCCTTGCTGGTGTAAATTCCTACAAGAGTCCATAGTCAGAAACTGACCCTCTGGGTTAATAACCAAGAGAGATCTGAGAGATCTAAAATGAGTCCATTTCAGGATATGATGATAATGGGGGGCTTTGAGAAGACTGCACAGGAAAAGGTTAGTCACACGGCCAGCACTGAGACCTGAAAGTGGGTCCTGGATAGAAGATCCACAGAGAACTAAATATCAAGTTCTAGAAAACATAATTTTAAAAAATGAAAACAATGTGGCATTACAGGTGAGCACATAAATCACCCATCAAGAAATGGAGCAAATATGCTGAAAGAATCTTAAAAAAAAAAATTCGCTGAAGTCGAACGCAGACTCTCACAACAATGCTAGTTGGTACATAGATGCCAATGGGTTCCTGAAACAGTTACCTAGCAGGGGAAGCCTGTACTACAAGGGGTCCACTCTCCAAACAATAATTCTGGGTTTTGGGGGAACTCTATAAAACTTTTGCTATAGAGATTAAGCATGGATTAAGCATGAATTCTGCGACCCATGGATTTAGTCAACCTTCTCAGCAGAAGCCAGGAATACAGATGGGTTTATCCAGGAAAATCATGTCTACCCAGAATCATATGTTAAAGCCTTAACTCCCATGTGACTATATTTGGAGACAGGGCCTTTAAAAAGATAAGCTTAAACAGGACTGGTGTCCTAAGAAGAAAAGACACCAGAAGGACACACACATAGGAAAGACCACATGAGGACACAGCAAGGGTGGCCATCTGCAAGCCAGGGAGAAAGGCAACCAGCCAACACCTTGATCTTGGACTTTCAGCCTCCAGAACTGTGAGAAACAAAATGAATCTCTGCTGTGTATGCAACCCGGTCTGTGGTATTGCATTTAGGCAGGCCTTGCAAGCTAAACATTGGGTGGGCAAGGCAGAGAGTCTGACAGGCCAGATCCTGGCCGAGATCAGTAAAGATGGCCCATCTTCACTATGCTTTCCTTCACCCAACTTCCCTTCCTTCCTGGGGCTCTCCATGGCCCCAAGGGAATCATGCCACCTTATGACAGAGAGTATATGCTCTGTCTCTTAGACTCCAAATAGGCAGAATCTATGTTTCTTTCATGTCATCCAGAGGCTTCTGCTACATGTAACAGAGACTCATTACATGCTTGACGGTTGAATAATGTGTTCTCTGGTTCTTCCCTGAATTAGGGTTTTTGTTTTGTTTTGTTTTTTGAATCGGAGTCATATTCTGTCGCCCAGGCTGGAATGCAGTGGCACAAGCACGACTCACCACAGCCTCAACCACCTGGGCTCAGGCAATCCTCCTGCCTCAGCCTCCCAGGTAGCTGGGACTACAGGCATATGCCACCATTCCTGAACATTTTTTTGCTTTTGTAGAGAAAGGTCTCACTATGTTGCCTGGGCTTGTCTTGAACTCCTGGGCTCAAGTCATCTTTCTGCCTCAGCCTCTCAAAGTGCTGGGATTACAGGTGCGAGCCACCATACCCAACTGAATTAAGGGTTCTTAACTTCATAAAAGCCTGAATGGGGTATTGGGGGTTTCTCAGATAGCCTTTAGGAGGGGGCCCACAGCTTCATCAGATTCTCAAGAGGAATCTTAATGCTAAAAGTTACAAAAAATACTCCAACTTAGATATGGACATTTGTCAGATCCTCTGACCAACACTGATGTCATGCTGGTTCACTTACAGCAAAGTAACGAGCTCTCTGTCAAAGTTCTCCCATTTCATTTGAACATGGCGTACGTTTTCTAAATCTGATCTGTAGTGGCATCTGTTAGGTGGGTGGTGTGGTAGGTTTATTGTTCTCAGTTTTATGAACTGCAAACTATTTTAGAAATGACAGCTTCAGACAATACAAGTTTGGATATCTACCAATGAACATTCCCAAAATAAAGCCATACTTAAAAGACATTGTGTATTCAAGGTCCTTTTATTTATTTTTAATTCACTTTTCTCTCTTGTTATAAGAAATACAGTAAATCTTTTAATATGTCATAAATTAGTAAGCCAACCTATAAATTTCTCAAAGTTTTGCATCTACAAATGTACTCTCTAAGCACATATTTACATTAAGAGATGAATCTGACTTGTTAACCAAACTTTGTTTATGCTAACATAGATTTACATTTAAAAAATTTTATCATTTCACAGAAATATAAAATATCAATTTCAGTATTAGAAAAATATATATTTTATTTAGTCAAATCTTTTTTTCCAGAACTCTCTAGCTAGGACATTGTCTATATTCTTCCAGAATGGATGTGATTACCTGAAATCAATCTCACAATGTCATCTCAAGTAAACAGGGAGCACTTGTTAGGATAAGAAGTTAATATTTGGGTTCATGAGAAAATTTCCTTTAGCCAATTAAGGCAAAATCTCCAGAAATGCTTTTCCTACGTACCATGCAAGAGTCCTTCTACGCCTCCGCCCCTAGCGAAACTGTTAGAGAAATGGTGTCTTCCACACTTTTTTCTTTTTTTTTCTTTTCTTTTTTTTTTTTTTTTGAGTTGGGGGTCTCTGTTGCCCAGGTTAGAGTGCAGTGGCACAATGGTGGCTCACCACAGCCTCGACCTCCTGGGCTCAGGCCATCCTTCTGCCTCAGCTTCCCAAGCAGCTGAGATTACAGGTGCGTGCCACCACACCCAGCTTATTTTTACTTTTTTACTTTTTTGTAAAGATGAGGTTTCGCTATGTTGTCCAAACTGGTCTCGAACCCCTAGGCTCAAGCAATTCTTCTGCCTCAGCCTCCCAAAGCGCTGAGATCACAGCCATGAGCCACCGCGCCTGACTATCTTCCAGATGTGCACAGAGGCCGGGGAAAAGCCCATCCAAGCACAGCCTACCCCTTCATCCTTCCTCTGAGGAGACTGCTCACACCCTAGACCTTGGCCAAGGAAAAACATCCCATTGTCTCAGGCAAAAGGACGTCACATCCTTTCATTCTGTCCCTGGAAAGGCAGTTTGGAGCAAGTGATCCTGATCCTGGAGACGTGAGATTGTTCCCAGCTGCACTAGCACTTGTTTTGGTTCCTAGGCAAATTGCCCAGTTTCCCCTGCTCCCAAATTTCCCCAACTGCAAGATAGAGATAATTCTTGTTACCTTTCTCTTGCAGTGTTCTGAAAATAAACAGGGAAAATGTTTCTAAAGTGATTTGAGAGAGATTTGGCCAAGGGCATATTCGCCTAGAATTCTAGGTGGGATTTTTGTTTTGTTTTGTTTTGTTTTGATCTGTTTTGCTTTTGGCCAGCCTTTGACATATATTTAGAAAATCTGACTTGAATTAAATTACAATTATTCATCTGATGTTAATGGAGCATTAACAAGTATGCAAAATACTTCCCCTGCCTTCAAGGACCTTACAGCTTTCTCAGACATGGATATTACAGTTATATCATATATTATAGTATATACTGGGAGTGTCAAAAAAATGTGTACACATTTTAAGAGATGTTCGCCATAATCAGAAGTGTCTGGAAGCTGATGGTAATCACTTGGAGTACCTCTTGTAATTACAGAAGTCAAATGTGACTTGTGCTCATCTTATTGAGTATTATAATTTTAATACAGTTTTTTCCTTTCTTAAAATGTCTACATATTTTTGGTATCCTCTGCATATATATCATATATGTATAGTTTGGAGGTATTGCAGATGAATTGTTACTCATCTGTGGCCATCAGCCAAGGTGGCAGGTTGGAAATACCACCCTACAAGTTACCATTGGAGAACCAAGAAAAACCACTCAACCTTCCTAAGCTTTGGTTTCCTCTTATGCAAATGATAGTAGCTAACATTTATTGAGTGCCTAATAGGCTGGGGGAGGGAGGTGTTCTATACAGCTTATCTGTATTAACTTACTTAAAACTCAGATCAATTGTCTGATAGCTATTATCATTTCCGTGTGTGTCCCTCTCTTGTAGGTAAGGACACTGAAACTTCCAAAGGTTATGTCACTTGTCCCAGTTCACACAGCTGGGAAGTAATGAAGACAGGATGCAGACCCCAGCTGCCTGGCCTCAAACCCTGCCGACTCTATCACTGTATGGTATGCCCCCCCTCAAATGGGAACATTGTAAAGCCTACCTCAGATAGACTTGAAAGATCAACTGAATCCATGCACAAAAAACTGTCAGCATGGTGACTGGCACATAATAAATGTGCCATAAATGCAGAAGGGGCAGAAGAGATTCAACACATCCATAAAGAACCAGAATGCCGCATCGAAAATGAGCACACACCTCCAGTCCACTGCGCAGGAAAATGCCTGCGTATTCTAGCCCTGGGGTAATCGTGGGGAGCCGTGTTGAGGGGAGACCGATCTATGAGCTGCGATATTTCTGAATCAGCACGCATGTGATCTATAATATAAGGAGTGATGGCTCACACACTCATACATGTAAATTTCAAAAGCACATTCCAAGGAGGTTAAGGTATCTGAAGTTCCCATCTGTTAAAATTTAGATCCTGTCTGAGAGAACAATTTCCAGTTGGGTGATATAAAAATGCATCTGCTGCGGATGCAATTCTTCTTCCTCCCTTCCTAAACCCCTGCTCCCCAGTTTCCTATAGGAAGAAAAAACAGCATGGGGTTTCTTTTCAAAGACTTAAAATAAAAATCCCCAAAAAAGGGACGCTGCTTATAAAACCTTTCAGCGTTGTTTGAAAAAGGAAGCGCGCGCGCGCGCGCACACACACACACACACACACACACACACACACACACACACACACACACACAAAGAGCCAAGTGCGTATATTCTGGCCAAGTTATGAGCCTCTGAGAATGAGAGCTTGAGGCGAGGACTGTTAACCCCATCCACGCCACCAGAATTCGGTCTTTCTCTTTTGGTTTGCACTGCCTGGAAAGCCCTTGGAGTGAGAGGCCAGCCTGCTAGAGAAATCCAGAAATCTGCAACAAAAACGATGACAGCCTGAAACACTCCCTGTGCCAACCTCCAAATTCTCGTCTGTCACTTCAGACCCTGACTAGTTGACAGAGCAGCAGAATTTCAACTCCAATAGGCTTGAATGTGCCTCTGGGCACAGAAGCAGAGCTAACGAGGAAAGGGATTTAAAGAGTTTTTCTTGGGTATTTGTCAGACTTTTATTTCCTGGCTGTGTGCAAAGAGGGGGATTCAACTTCAGCTTTCTACAGAGGTTCTGGGTCCAGCCACCTCCTTGAAGGTAAATTTTAATAAGTTTACTGTGTTGTCTAATTGCATTTGTTAAACTGATTTGCATGATCGGATAAAGCTGCCTCATATTTTCACCTCAATAACACAAAGTCCCTTATTTACAAAAAAAAAAAACTTCTGTGTGATTTATAGCAAAGCTACTTCATAAAGAGTTTTACCATTTGTGTGCATGTTTTCTTTTTTCCTGCAAGATTAAATGGCAAGCACTAATAAAGGATGGTGTTTTTAATGAAGACCAAGAAGAGAAATATAGATCTGCTAATAGCTCAGTAGCATCCAGGTCTTAGTGAAGCCTGAGTCTCGAAATGTGTTTTGCAGAAGTACTTTGCTAAATATATGAAATAAACTGTAAAGAAAGTCATTTTTTAAAATTTCAAACCAAATAACTTATATGTTTTCCATGTTTACATTATCTAAAGTTATTCCATCACTGCCATAGTCCTAGGCAGTATTTAACAGCAATGGAGAAATAGAACATTTGCTTTTCCAAAGGGCAGGAAAATTCTTCTAACACTACATTCTTGTTTGATTGTTCTTAAGTGATTGTGATTATTAGCCCTTTCCAGATTCCCTTGTATAGCTTTATAACTAATTGCTTCTTGTCTCCTAATATCATTTGTTAAGATGCATACATACAGACATCAAGTTTCTCTCATTCTTGACGATGCCTTATTTACAAAAGCAATAAGGGGAAAAGAGAGTTAAAGATCTACAGAGATTATTATGACTTTGTTATAAGGTGCTATCATTTCGGGCTCTCTCTTCTCAAATAAAATAATGCAAATCGTGCTTATTCACTCTTCTCAGGTATTAAAGGTCACCCTGGAGGAGAAAACCATGCTTTCAACTGTAGATCAATACTGTTGAAACTACACACCACGAGGTACTGCGGAAAGAGTATCTCTTTGGCAACGCCTTTAATCTGCAGAGAGGTTAAATATGTCACCTTGGCGTTATATCTGAGCTTGCCTCTGGCCCAGGGCCTAAGCACACTGAATAGAAATGTTCACTCAGTCCAACTCAGCAGAAATCTTTTTTTAAAATTCTCCCCTTTCTCATAGATGTGTGGCTTTATTAGTTACAGTTTACTCATTTAAACCTCGATGGTTATAACTATTAACTATTATTTTTCTTAAAGACACACTTCTTTGGAAAGTTTCAAGTTTATATTTCTGTTCATTCATTAAGATCTAGCAATGCAAACAGTTTATTTCACCTACTTTTCATCCAACCATCTGACACCGCTTTCCATATTTTGGAGAAGAATACATGTGTGTTATGAATCTTGCTTTTTTTTTTTTTCTGAGAATTTTTGCACCACCATTGAGCAATTAGAGGGTTGGAGTTTTCTTTCCAGATCTTTTGAGATTTAATCTCCAATAGCCTCTCATGGCACAGTTTCACTTATCCACTCAGTAAAAATAATAAATCATGATGACAGAAATGAAATGAAGAGTGATATCCCTAGACAACTCAAAAAAATTTATTTCATTTCCTCCCGACTGTTATTTTTACTCGGTTGGCCTGAACATTGCTATTTGAGTCAAGTGTAGCACAATGTCCAGAACACGTTGGGAACCTTTTTCCACCAAAAACATAAACAACTTGTTAAAAGACTCCAGGTGCACTTTGCCCTCACCTATCGCTCTGGAAAGATCATCAGTGAAGGAAAAGAGGACCCCTATAAACCCAGGAGACTTTCCCGATAGGCCTGGCAGGCCAAGAGATGCCCAACCAGGCCAGGGATCACTGGACATCCTCTGTCAAGGGCTGAACCACAATGGTACCACCGGAGGCCAACCTGGCTCTTGTCTTGGCCATCAAAAGATGGGCAAAACTTTAGAAAACAAAGTATGTGGTCTTGAGGTAGGTGGACAGTCTAATCAAGTGAATATGACGCTGGGCTCCGGTTCATCTCTGACCATATAGACCTGGTTTATATCTGAACCTTACGACTAAATAGCTCTATGACTTTGGGCAAAAGACTTAACCTCTTTGTGTCTCAGCCCCCTCATTTGTGAATATGGGATCATAAAAGAAGTAACTGTCTCAGATATTCATTTTAAGAATTCAGATAAGAAAGCAGCTATGCCTTACAGATGAAAGCGGTCAATCAGCAGTCACTGATATGAAGGTAGTGGCCTACCAGTGTGCCCCTAATGAAACTCTGTAGAAAGATAATTGGGTCTAGGTGTTCCCTCAGAGTTTCTTCCTTGTACTTATACATGCTGCTCTGTAATAAGATGTCAAGGTCAGGTTTCTGTCTCCCAGTCAGCACGGCAGAGTGTACAGAGCATGGGCTTCAGAGTCAAATACACCTGGGCTAGAATCCTGACTCTGCCTCTGACAAGCTGAGTGAGCTTACACCGTCATGTCACACCTCCAGGACTCAGTTTACCCATCTGTCAAGCAAAATGGCAATAATAATACTCACACGTGGGGTTGTCACAGAAATCAAATGAGATGCTTATTAAACATCTAGGACAGCACCTGGCAGCATGTGAGACACAGAAAATGTTACTGGTTGCTTATAAGAAATGTCATCTATCTGCGAGGCATCTGTTAAGTACCGGGAATTATTTTTCTGGTAATAACACTGGGGATCAAGAAGCAAATATTCTTTGAATTGTCTTTCTTTTTTAATGCAAAGAAATGAAAACATAAATCTGACACCACTGTGTTCCCGTGGTGGGGCCAATCAACATGAGGTATTTATTACTGTGAGTCTTTTGTGCTGTATCAGTCAGGAGCTTTTGAATGGCCAAGTCGGATGAAACCAAAGCATTTTTTGTTTCAGCTTGCCGCTACACAGAGCGAGAAGTGCTGTTTTGCAGTCCATTCTGTTTTATTGGCCTACTTGGACAGGGGAGAAGGCCCCAACATTTTTTCTTTCTTATCTTTTCTAAAGGCAAGAATAAGGCTTTTGACTTGCTCGAGGGGACATTTTTTCCTCTCTGACTGACATTCAAACGAAAGAAGTTTTGGGGGGGTTCGTCTTTGTTTTTGTGAACCTCTCCCCTGGGTTCCTCACATTGAAATGTCAGCTGCTTTTTCTGGCTGCGTGTAGCAGGACAGCCTGTCGTCATAGCAATGAAAGGGTACAGGGAGACGGCGGCTTCATGACCCGCTCTGGGAAATAACTCTTCGTCTGCTTTAAAATCCTTCTTTAGAAATGAGGGCTCCGGTCCTGGCTTGTTTCTCCTGCCTTACACAACCAACTTATGGACTCCCATGGCAGTAGTTAAATGTTTCCTTTAAAGATTTAGTGAACAGGTATAAAGAAAATGAACAAGGAAATGACTAAAACAATGGCCAGTTGACTGGAGAGCACAGGAGAAAAACAACCAGAAAGGCAAAGGAAGAGACCACTTGATAACACGCACTGCATGGCCGCGTTAAGTTCGTCCTCCATGCTCCCACTGCCTCCTCCCAGCTTCCAATGTGCAGTGGTTCCTGGGGAATCCTGCCTGAGCCCAGATCCTGAACTCGAACTCGCAAATTGTTTTAATCTAGTCTACTCTGTGCCTCTGTCTTCTCATTTGTAAAATAGAGATAATAGCAATCATAAAATGATCATGGGACTTGAACGGCATAGTGCATGTGAGTCACTTGTTACAGTATCTAACATATTTTGGGAGAGAGTTGGAGTCTCACTCTGTTGCCCAGGCTGGAGTGCAGTGGCACAATCACGGCACCACAGCCTTGACCTGTTGGGCACAGGTGATCCTTCCTCCTCAGTCTTCCAAGCAGGTGGGACTACAGACATGTGCCACCATGCCCGGCCAATTTTTTGATTTATTGTAGAGATGAGGTCTCGCCAATTGCCCAGGCTGGTTTTGAACCCCTGGACTCAGGCAATCCTCTCTCCTTCACCTCCCAAAGTGTTGGGATGATAGGCATGAGCCACCGTGCCTGGCCAGTATCTAACATTTTAAGTAAATGTGTGAACAGTTGATGAAATATCCTCAGGAAACATTGCAATACATTATCTATTTGTACCTTTAGTTTGTTCAACAACTTTGGTTGAGGGTCTTTTTATTAGAAAAAATGAAGACGGCTTTGTATTTGAGGACTAATAAAAATGAAGACGGCTTTGTATTTGAGGACACCTTCTGTTTGAGTCTATGCAATTTTTGTAACAGTTGGCTGTTAGGGTCAAGAACTTCAGTTTCCCCCACTTGTGAAATGAAGATAATGGCTAATTCATAAGATTATTGCATGAATAGGTGTGATGACTCACACCTGCAATCCCAGCACTTTGGGAGACCAAGGCAGGGGGATCGCTTGAGACCAGGAGTTCGAGATCAACCTAGGCAACACAGCAAGATCTTGTCTCTAAAAAAAAATCAAAAAATTTGGCAGGTGCACTGGCACAAGATTGTAGTCCCAGCTACCCTAGAGGTTGAAGCAGGAGGATCGCCTGAGCCTGGGAGGTCGAGACGTGGTGAGCCAAGCTCATACCACTTCACTCCAGCCTGGGCAACAGAACAAGACCCCAACTAAAAAAAAAAAAAAAAAAAAGATTGTTGTATGATTAGCTAAAATAATGGATACACATGTTCAATCAGTAGTCATTATTGTTGTAATTATTTTTATGCTTAGGTCTAGCTCTGATAGGAATGGTCTTTTTTAAACTTAGAATCTCCCAGTGAATAAATTATAATTAATAGAATCTGATAGGAATGGTCTTTTTTAAACTTAGAATCTCCCAGTGAGTAAATTATAATTAATAGAGACCTCAGAATTATCATTGCATAAATGTGAGCCATTGACTTTCTAAAGAGAACAAAATAAGTAATTATGATTTTTTTTATTGTTACATTTATAAAGCACGAAGAAGACTCTTTTCATCTTGATTACCAGGGTAAAAGGATTAAACATCTTCCATCTTTAAAGTTTCTGTTTCAGTTTCTCCGGGGTTTTCTAGGTCATGCAACTGGGTAAATAAGTAATGTTTTTATCCTATGTCTCAAACAACTAATGTATTCAGTGTTCAACATCATGCAAAATGCTGGAGTTGCGACAGGAAGTAAAACTAGAGAGAGGCTATGCTCTTGTGTAGTTGGGGAGACAGTCATCAGATGATCACATTATTTTTTTTATGTTTTTGAGTTGGAGTCTCACTCTGTCACCCAGACTGAAGTGCAGTGGCCGCTCCCGGCCACTGCAGCCTCAACCTGCTGTGCTCCAGCGATCCTTCCACCTCAGTCTTCCAAGTAGCTGGAACTACAGGCACATGTTACTACACCCGGCTAATTTTTTTTTTTTTTTAATGTATTGTAGACATGAGGTCTCGCCAAGTTGCCCAGGCAGGTCTCGAACCCACGGCCTCAGGCAATCCACTCACCTCAGCCTCCCAAAGTGCTGGGATTACAGGCTGAGCCACCGAGCCCAGCCAGATGATCACGTTATTAAAAACTGTGCAGGCCCAAACATAAGATAACATCCAATACAAAGCCGCCTTCATTTTCTGATGAACAGATGAACAGATCCTCATGCCTGTCATCCCAGCACCTTAGGAAGCTGAAGTAGGAGAATGGCTAGAGCCCAAGAGTTTGAGACCACTTGGCGAGACCTCCTCTCTACAAAAAAATCAAACAATTATCAGGGCATCATGGTACATGCCTGTGGTCCCAGCTACTTGGGAGGCTGAGGCAGAAGGATCACCTGAGTTCAGGAGGTTGAGGCTGTGGCAGTGCCACTGCAGTCCAACCGGGGAGACAGAGTGAGTCCCCAGTTCCAAAAAAAGGAAGGAAGGACAGAAGCAAGAAGCGAGGGAGGGAAGGAAGGAAGGAAGAAGGGAGGGGGAAGGGAAGGAGGGAGGGAAGGAAGGAAGGAAGGAAGGAAGGAAGGAAGGAAGGAAGGAAGGAAGGAAGGAAGGGAAAAGATCCTCAACCAAAGTTTTTATCCTAACTAAATGTACAAATGGATAATGTATCTCAGTGTATACTTAGGATATTTTATTTCAGATGCTTATTTAAAATGTTATTTTACTTAAATATTTCATACTTATAAACATGACTTTTCCTTTCTCACATTTCAAGAAATGATGTTGTGAAAACTCTTCACATGCATCTTAAACATCAGTGTGTGTGTTCCCTGGGTCCACACTGTGATTATCTAATACAGGCCCATCATCAATCCTTCTGCAAGTGGTTAAACATCTGCTGAGGTTGCACATTGAATCCCCATGCATAAAGCCTCCTCCTACGGTGATGCTCTCCACATTTTAATTGCTTACTATATTGCTTTTGCCAGTGCTCTTTAAAGGGCTTATTTAAAACCACTTGAAACTGTCAGTGTGGCTCTCTAAAATTGTGTAATTCCAGCACTTTCAATAATGAAGTCATACCTCAAGAAGCATGACTAAATCTGCTTTGAATATCTTTATCACCTTCTTCATCCATTTTGTCAAGGTGACCTTCCCAAGAACAAAAATAAGCATTGCTGAAGATCATTTCCAGTCATTTTCTTCAATAGTGCTTTGCTGCTCAAATGTAAAAGATTTTAGAAGCAGGATAGTATAAGGCAAATCCCTCTTTTTTATAGCATGATTTTGGGGCAGGTAGAAAATCCATGTAATATCCAAACACATATTGTATATAATTGAATGCTGAATTATGAGGGCCAAATTCCTCTGTTACAAGAGAGCATGTAAGGGGCCTTATCTCCTCTCAAGGTCACTTACGGCTTTCCCTGATTTGAAGGTTAAAGAGAGGTTAACACCCACGTGTGTGTGCGTGCGTGTGTGTGTGTGTGTGTGTCTGTGGTGCTGGGCATGTGTGTGGTGGCGGAGGTGTGAGTGCTAACTAGAGAATTCTGAGAGCGTGAACATCTTGTGTTCCTGTAGCAAGATGGATCGTGGCCTATTTAAGGAACCGAGGGGCTGCCAGCATCCCCAAGAAGGGGGAAGAGAAGAGGGCAGTGTAAATCCCAAGCAACTCCCCGAAACACCCTCTTCTCTGACCGCTAAGTATATGTGCCACTCTGTTTGATCTGTTTAGTCTTTTCATGTATCTCCTGAACATCTCTGTGGAATTCTGGTTGTCTCAAAGCCCCCACAGGAATGGGCCATGTCTGCCCCTAGCTCGGACCCATGTGGTGGTTGGCTCAAATTAGGAAGGATGATGGGTAGTTGACGGTCAGAGGTGTAGCAAAGTCTGTATCACTCACAGGGCTGGGACACCTTGATGTCAGATGGTGACTCAGCAGAGAACCCAAAAATAGAAGGACGTCTTTTTCATCTTTCAGACAACTTTGACACCATGCCATAGAGCTCCCCCAGGGACTCATTAATACTTTAAGAGTCCTAAAGCATCAGTGCAAACTCTGAATCAGGTAGCAGCAGGTAAACATTAGCCAAATAAGACTAAGGGGTTTGCTCTCGGATAACAAAGCCTTTGACTGTCACATTGAGACAAGGTGAGGCAGTGTTTGGTGTCTGACTATAAGGTACCTATAAGCATCATTTTGTTTACTACATTTCCCTGAAAGGAAATTTTTCCACAGTTATAATAGTTACTAAAAATAGAAGCCTACAGGCTTCCTCTGACATAAACAAATTCAACAGAAGATACCTGGCCTTATTTGGAAGCAGGACTGTACATCCTTTAGGAAATAATAAGCCAAAGTAACAAGAAAAAGACAGAAACAGGGAAAAGAGTCAAGGCAAACTCTCCCTTTTCTAGGACATGTGGTATGTCTTTCTCAGTTTGTTTAACATTTTTTGACCTTTTTTTTTTTTTTGAGTCAAGGTCTCACTCTGTCACCAAGGCTGGAGTGCAGTGGCATGATCATGGCTCACTGCAGCCTTGACCTTCTGGGCTCAAGTGATCCTTCTGCCTCAGCCTTCTGCGTAGCTAGGACTATAGGCACCAGCCACCACACTTGGCTAATTTTTTTTTATTTTTGTAGAGATGAGATCTCACTTTGTTGCCTAAGCTGGTCTTGAACTCTTGGGTTCAAGCAATCCTCTCACCTTGGCCTCCCAAAGTGCTAGGATTACAGGTGTGAGCCACAGTGCCCAGCCTGTTTGACTTTAGACAAAGAGTGATAAACAGATCAAATTGTAATCATCTGCTTGAAAACCAAAAACACTGAAGCAAGTTTTCTTGGTCTGGAAAGGCAGAAGGAGGACTTGAAAGTTTTTCTGAGACTGCCAGAGAAGGAGCCAACGACTGAAGGGTCTTGCCTCCTGGGGAACTCAAGGCGACATGAGGAAAATTCATCTAGAAAGGCTCGAAGCAGTAATACCAGCATTAAAGTTTCCCAGGAGCCATTAAAATGGCCACTATAAAGGAGGAACTCTGTTCCTCCTTTCAGAGGTATGGGTGACTGTGTTTGCTCTAGTTCTGCATTCAGACAGCTTGTCAGCACTTGGGAGAAAAGGAAAGAGAACGGAGATAAAAGGAGAGAAGAAGATAGCAAGACAAGAGGTGCACAGTGGAGACAGATGATTTTGCTAAGTAGATTTACGTGGCAAGACAATATGCAGAGCTTCAAAAGTAAAATGTATCTTTTAAAATTTAAATCTAAATTAGCCAGGCGAGGTGACTCATGCCTGTAATCCCAGCACTCTGGGAGGCAGAGGTGAGAGGACTGCCTGAGTTCAGGGGTTCGAGACCAGCCTGAGCAGTTTGGCAAGACCTCGTCTCTACAATAAATCAAAAAATTAGCCGGGCAGAGTGGTGTGCACCTGTGATTCCAGCTGTTTGGAAGGCTAAGGTGGAAGGATCACCTGAACCCAGCAGGTTGAGGCTGCAGTGGCCATGAGCATGCCACTGCACTCCACCCTGGGTGACTGAGTGAGACTCCAACTCAAAAAAAAAAACCAAATTAATTAAGGTCTAAAAAACCACAGAAACTGAGAAGAAATTAAATTCAAATATCTACTTTGACCTAAACATACTCTAATTTAAATTTCTAGAAAATACTATAGAAACTGAAATGGAACCAACTACAAAAAAGAATGCAAAAACGTATTCTGGTTGTTTGTGCAAGTTCACTACCAACTCTAGATGGAAAATGATGTCATAGGGTGGGCCAAACCTTAGACAGCCTCCCCTTCTTTTGAAGATACAAATTTCAGGATCTAGTGACAGAGATAAGTCAGATGGTTTCACCAGAGAAACATCCTATGTTCTCTACCGAATGCAATGCCCAAGCAGTATTTAGCTATTAAACTACCGTTTTTGGCCCGGTGAGGTGGCTCACACCTGTAATCCCAGCACTTTGGGAGGATGAGATGGGAAGATTGCTTGAGCCCAGGGGTTTGAGACCAGCCTAGGCGACACAGCAAGACCTTGTCTCTATAAAAAATTTAAAAATTATCCTGGTGTGGTGGCATGCACTTGTAGTTCCAGGTACCTGGGAGGCTGAAGTGGAAGGATCGCCTGAACTCAGGAAGTCGAGGCTGCGGTGAGCCGTGATCGTGCCACTGCTCCCCAGCCTAGGTGACAGAGTGTGACTCCAACTCAAAAAAAAAAGCATAGTTTTCACCCTCAGTTTGAAGGCCCACACTGACCTTGGAAACCCATTCTGCCGTGCCTGTCAGGCCCTCTTTTACAGGTTTGGCTGAGCTTCACTTCCAGCTAGGTGAAAGGACATTTACGCCCCTTTCCTTGTTTTTCCACAGACAAGAGTTTATGGAATGCTGAGAAATCCAATTACAGCTTCCTTTCATGGTGAAATCCAATTACAACCTCTCCCATGGCGAAAACCAATTCTTGTAACACAGAAAGAAACTGAACAAAGGCTTCAAGCAGGGGACATGTCTGTGTTCTGTCTTCTCTGTTAGTCAACTGTGCAGAAAGGTGGCAGTGACCTTGGCTTGCCTCGCATAGGAACAAAGGTCATAATCTATGACCACCCACACTCCCATAAAAAGGAAAAATATCTTCATATCTGATGCCAGGAGTTCTGGGCATTCTTTCAAGGATCCCTTAGTGAGGGAAAGCAAATTTTGAGGCAACACCTGCTCCTTCCACATACACTTTTTTTTTTTCAGTAAGATGACTTTTTTTTCCTTTTTCTTTTGGAGTTGGAGTCTCACTCCGTTGCCCAGGCTGGAGTGCAGTGGCACACTCAAGGCCACCCCAGCATCGACCTGCTGGGCTCCGGCAAAACTTCCACCTCAGCCTTCCAAATAGCCAGAACTACAGGCTCGCACTACCACATCCGGCTAATTTTTTATTTATTGTAGAGATGTGGTCTCGCCAATTTGCGCGAGCTGGTATTGAACCTGCAGGCTCAGGCAATCCACTCCCCTCAGCCTCCCAAAGTACTGGGATTACAGGCATGAGCCACTGAACCCGGCCAAGATGACTTTTCTTATTGAACTTGGAATGCCATGTTAAACAAGAAAAAACATTCGTCAGTTGTTTAGGCAAACATCCTCCCATAATCTGTTTCTGGCATCTTTCAGCCAACCTGTCTGCTTGAGGATACTGAGAAATCACAATGCTGCTTGGAGGCAGGTCACCCCAAATTCCTCAAACCTAACTGAGATAAATGGGGACAGGTCTGAGAAGACTAGTTTATGGAAATGCAGATTTTGTAAACCCTGGCACAAGCCTTTAACTGCTGGAATAATAAAACTCCTAGCCACATTCTCTTCAAATCTCTGTATCTTCTGCATAATCACTGCGCTCTGCTGAATATGTATAAAATGTAGATTTGCAGCTTATAAAGAACAAATGTGCAAATTTCTAGAAGGAGCATTCGGTTGACTAATAGGTTTTTAATTGAAGAGGAGTGAAATGGGAGGTGATAGTTCATTACCTTTAAAAAAAATAGGTTAAATGTTACCCCAGGTTTGAATAAAGTGCTATGCCCACAGATTAATCCACCATTCAAAGTGACCCTCACCCAGGCTCGGTGGTTCAGCCTGTAATCCCGCACTTTGGGAGGCTGAAGTGAGTGGATTGCCTGAGCCCGCGGTTTCAAGACCCACCCGGGCAATTTGGCGAGACCTCATCTCTACAATAAATCAAAAAAAATAACCGGGCTTGGTAGCGCGCACCTGTAGTTCTGGCTACTTGGAAGGCTGAGGTGGAAGGATCACCGGAGCCCAGCAGGTTGAGGCTGCGGTGGCCGGGAGCGTGCCTCTGCACTCCAGTCTGGGTGACAGAGTGAAACTCCAACTCAAAAAAAAAATCAAAGTGACCCTCAATGTCTTAGAAAGCAAAGCATTTTTACTATATTTGATGTAACTTGAGTGGCTTAATTGCCTGTATAATATGATGGGGACCCAGTAGAAGATAACCTGAGAGCTACAAAAATCATTGACTTCATGATAAGTCAATAAAAACCTGTAACTAAACCGGGCTCGGTGGCTCAGCCTGTAATCCCGCACCTTTGGGAGGCTGAGGTGAGTGGATTGCCTGAGCCCACGGGTTCGAGACCCACCTGGGCAGCGAGACCTCATCTCTACAATAAATCAAAAAATCAGCCGGGCATGGTAGCGTGCGCCTGTAGTTCCAGCTACTCGGAAGGCTGAGGCAGAAGGATCTCCGGAGCCCAGCAGGTCGGGGCTGCGGTGGCCGGGAGCGGCCACTGCACTCCAGTCTGGGCGACAGAGTGAGACTCCAACTTAAAAAAAAAACAAAAAACCTGTAACTAGGTTTAAGACATCACGTTTGGTGAGATGTTCATGCTCTCTTACCTCACTGGAGCCATTTTTAAATCTCAAGTCATTGGTTCATGGATTTGCCCAACCTTTTACCAGGGACCAAACAGCTTAATGCTAAGTCTTTCTAAATCAACACAGCATTCTGTTGGAATTCAGAAGAAACAAAACACAAATGCTGGACCTTTTCCTCTCTTTTTTCTTCCTTGATCACCAGCTCCAACTAACAGTAAGTTTTGAGGACCTTACAAGTAGATTGCAGTTTGATCTCTTTCTGGAAAAACTTTTCAATAATACTAGAAACTTTTGTTTTAAACTAGATAAACATTTGGTTCAAACCTAGGTACTTGCAGTAATCTTGTATTCAGTAGCTTTTTGGATAGGTATGGGTGGCGGGGAGAGAAGTATCAGCACCAGTTCACTGATTAAAAAACAAACAAACAAAAACACCAGCTGTTTGATGTCAACTTGTGATCAGAAAGCTTTTTTTTTTTTTGAGTTAGAGTCTCTCACTCTGTCACTCAGGTTAGAATGTGTAGCACAATCATGGCTCACTACAGCCTTGACCTCCTGGGCTCAGGTGATCTTCCTGTCTCAGTCTCCTGAGTAGCTGGAATCCCGAGTGTGTGCCACCATGCCTGCTAATTTTTTGCTTTTTTGTAAAGACAAAGTCTCGCTATGTCACCTAGGCTGGACTCAAATTCCTGCACTCAAGCGTTCCTCTTGCCTCGGCCTCCCCAGGTGCTGGGGTTATAGGCATGAGCCACTGCGTTCTACCTGAAAACACTTTCAAGTCATTGATTTCAAAAGAAAATGTTTTCTTAAATTTTAAAAAGCGCTCTGGATTGGCGTGTATGAGGTTCCTATAGCCAGCAAACCGGATATTATTAACTTTTTTCCTTTCTCACAAAGCGACACACAAAAATCCAGCCTATGCTGATGCTAGGTTTGGTTCTTTGTTGTTTCATTTTTCTCAAATCCTGAGGGTTTGGACGGCGGCCACGGTGAGGCATAATGTTGTGGTCACAGCTGGAGGTAGCTGACTTGCCTCCGAGCTCCCTCGCACCTTGACCACAGGCTCATGTCTCAGGGAGTCACAGCCTAGGTCTGGAGTGTAGTGTGTACATTTGAGCACTAAGCATCCAAGAACAGTCATTGTCCAAAACAATTAACAACAGATTCCTTTGTGCAGTATTATTCACCAAAAATACAGCTTTGTTTCAATTTAGCTCATTAGACCACTCTTGGCTAGGCAAATTTCTCTATGTTCTGGGACTAACCACCCAAGAACAGTGTTTTCAGAATAAAGTTTAAAATGCTCAGTCAGGCTGAGCTAATGAGTTGGGCGTCTTTTGGTGTGGGGAAGGGCTGGAATGGAAGAGAAAGAACAGAAGGATGAATTTACTTCCCAGGAGGCCAGATAAATCCTGATGTCATAACACTTTAGAGATTGTGTGAAATGAGAAAAGGAAGAGTCCTATAGACTGACAAGTGCCATTTTTGAACATAAAATGTCAAATTTCTTTCTAAAGCTCTTCCATTCCATGGCATCTTCAAATCTTGTGATTACATCTGCAAAATCATCTTTACTGGGTACTGATCACATTTGGATATCTTGTAGCTTCTGATTTTCTCCAAAGATGAGGACTGCTATTCTCTATTTAAAAAAAAAAAAGACTGAGCACAGTGGCTCATGTCTATAATCCCAGCATTTTGGGAGGTCAAGGCAGGAGGACTGCTGAAGCCCAGGAATTTGAGAGCAGCCTGGGCAACATAGTGAGACTTCATCTCTACAAAAAATGCAAATACTAGCCAGGCATAGTGGCATGTGCCTGTAGTCCCAGCTACTTGAGAGACTGAGGCAAAAGGATAACCTGAGCCCAGGAGGCTGAGACCATGTTGAGCCAGGATCATGCCACAGTACTCTAGTTTGGGAAACAGAGTGAGACCCTACCTCAAAAAAACAAAAAATGTACCCCAGCTAAGGCAACTTTAGAAAGGCTTATTGGGCAGTGCTGAGGGTAGGAGTCACCTTTGTTGGCAGGTCATCTGAAAATATTCAAACTCACTAATTCTAGATTTTGAATCAAGGGTTGGATTCTCCAGGACTCAGCAAGGAAAAGATGATTCCAGGCAGGAAACTCAAATTTCTGAGGACTCAGGTGATGCTTCTGCCTCAGCTTCTCAAGTAGCTGGAACTGCAGGCGCATACCACTGGCTAATTTTAAAAGTGACTTACCAAAGTTTAGGCAGGATGGAAAGAAGCCACAAGGGATTGTGGGGACAGGCCAGCAAGAGCTGTGCCAGCACCTGCAAGCAGAGAGAACCTTATTTGAACCCCAACAGGAAATGGTCAGTAACAAGCGGGGCTGTCGTCTTCAAGAGAGGGACATAGTCACAGGGAAGGAGCTAAGAAAAATATGCCCCAACCCCATTCTCCTTCCTCCAATTCCTTCTGCCAGGGCTTCTCACTGGCTGAGCCCAGTGGAAACCACTGGGCTAGAACATCTGAGAACACCATTCACACAGGCCTCCGGGCAGCCCAGGGTACAGGAAGGGACGTGGACACCGAGTGTGTAAAGGAGCAATTGGAAGAGTCTACATATGACAAGGCTGAGGGTCTTTTGTTTTTTTAGAGGGAGGGGTCTCGCTCTGTCACCTAGACTGAAGTGCAGTGGCACGATTATAGCCACTACAGCCTTTCACGCCTGGGTGTAAGCAATCCTCCTGTCTCAACCTCCTGTGTAAATGGTACCTGGCTTGGGAGAGGAGGAGTCTTTTCCCAGGGTAGAAGAGGAAGAATTAACAGCTATGGGCCAGCTGTGGGCCAGCTGTGGACCAGCTGAATCTTTTGCTTGCTTGAGGGAAACTCCTAGAGTTTTCCTCTGAAAGGATAAGCTTTAGGATTCACTTTTTTTTTTTTTTTTTTGAGTCAGGATCTCACTCTGTCACCCAGGCTGAAAATGCAGTGGCATAATCACAGCTCACCACAGCCTTGGCCCCCAACTAGTCTTCATTTCCCCTGGTTTAGGGTTAGGCACCTTTAGTGATGTTATGTGTCGCCTTGCTCCCCTTCCCTGGCAGTATCCTGCTACTGTTCATCCCTCCCTTACAGTATTGTGACAGATGTTCAAGACCCACTTATATGTGAGAACATGTGGTACTCAGTTCTTCATTTTTGTGATAGATGAAAAATTATGCCTCTTGGGCTCAGGAGGTCCTTCCACCTCAACCTCCTAAGTAGCTAGAACTGTAGGCATGTGCCACCATGTCCGGCCATTTTGCGGGGGGAGGCAGCAGAGATAAAGTCTCACTATGTTGCCCAGGATGTTCTCAAACTTCTGGCCTCAAGTGATCCTCCTGCCTCAGCCTCCCAAAGTGCTGGGACTATAAGTATGAGCCACTACACTGGCCCTCACCCTGCTTTCAAAGAACTCCTCAAGCCCCAGTCATAAAATCCATTAGGATTTATGAAGAGAAGACAAATAATGAGTAACGGCACCCCAGTGGAGCAAGCAAATGTTTCTCCTACGAAATGTGTCAGCCCTCACCAAGGTACACAAGAAGCTTGAACCTTGTGCTGAATCCTGAAGGAACTTCTGCTGGGACTGAGTGCTTTCACTAGTGTTTCACACAAGAACAAAATATTCATCAAAGCACTCCATTATTCCTCAGAGGGCCCCAACACCATGAGAATGAGGCTACTTGGAACTCTTCTTAGGTATTATTTGCTGTTTTTCTTAATCCTGGAAGAGAACTACCCCTCCCCCCAAAACCCCAGTGAATAATTCTTGGTCCATTCACAGAGCTGAAAGCACTTGAAATTCTTCTCCCAACTAGCAGAATTTAACAACTGACTTACTCTATTAACAAAAGAGGGACCATTGCCACTGAATCCAAAGAAGTTGTATATTATACTGGTGGAGTTTAACTAATAAGGGAAATTTAAATAAGAGCAGTCAGAGGAGAAAGCCAAGAACCAGGCATTCAGGGGAAATAAATTACAGGGTGGAAGAGAACAAAATAAATTAAGGGGTAGAGAGAAGAGCTAAAGACAGAAAAATAATAGGATTAATCTATCTGATCATTTTGGGATGAGACTTGAAAAGACGAGTTGTCATGTTTTTCTCTTGTTGTTTTATAAAGATGTCGGGTACAAGTCTGGATTAGGTACATAAGTAGCTTATGTGCAGGTAAAGTTTGGGCTCCCAACTGGTCCTCATTTCCCCTGGTTTAGAGTCGGGTACCTTTAGTGATGTTATGTGCTGCCCCCCCCCCACCCTGGCAGTATCCGCTACTGTTGATCCCTCCCTTATAGTATTGTGATAAATATTCAGGACCCACTTATATGTGAGAACATGTGGTACTCAGTTCTTTGTTTTTGTGATAGATCACTGAGTATGATGGACTTTAAATCCATCCATGTTGTTGTGAAGTCCATAATTTTGTCCTTCTTTATGGCTGTGCAATACTCCATCAGTATGCCTATAGTTCCAGCTACTTAGAAGGTTGAGGTGGAAGGATCTCCTGAGCCCAAGAGGCATAATTTTTATCTATCACAAAAACAAAGAACTGAGTACATGTTCTCACATATAAGTGGGTCTTGAAATGTACCACATTTTGTTTATCCAATCCACTTTCTATGGGCAGCACGGTTAGTTCCACGTTTTTGCCATTGTGAATAGAGCTGCAATGGCCGCCATTGCAATAGCTGCAATAAGCAAGCATGTGCAAGTATCTTTTTTGTACAATGATTTGAGTTCCTCTAGGTATATTCTTAGAAGGGGCATTGCTGGGTCATATGGAAGGTCAATTTCTAGTTCTTTTAAAAATCACCACACTGTTTTCCATAGAGGTTGAACTAGTTTGCATTCCCACTAGCAGAGTTGCTGTGAAGTCCATAATTTTGGTCCAACATTTATTAATGTTGTCCAACATTTATTAATGTTGACCATTCTTACTGGAGTTAGGTGGTATCGCAGTGTGGTTTTAATTTGCGTTTCTCTGATGATTAGTGAGACTGAGCATTTTTTCATACGTCTGTTGGCTGTTTGTATGTCTTTTGAGAAGTGTCTATTCACGTCTTTTGCTCACTTTTTAATTAGGTGGTTGTTATTTTCCCTTTTGGCTCATTTGAGTTCCTTGTAGATCCTGAATGTTAGACCTTTGTCAGATACACAGTTAGCAAATATTTTTTCCCATTCTGTGAGCCGTCTCCCTGATCTCTTGATGGTTTCTTTTGCTGTGTAAAAGCTTCTCAATTTGATGAGGTCCCACTTTGTCTATCTTGTCTTTTATGGCATGCACTTAGGGGTCGGCTGCCTGTTCCAATGTGCATAAGGGTGTCTCCTGCATTTTCTAAGATTCCTATAGTTTAAGGTTTTACATTTAGGTCTTTGATCCATTTAGAGTTGATTTTTGTGTGTGGTGATAGATAGAGGTCCTGTTTCATTCTTCTGCATGTGGTCAGCCAGTTTTCCTTGCTCCATTTGCTGAATAAGGTCTCCTTTCTTTTTTTTTTTTTTTTTTTTTTTT